>NC_134689.1:4336998-4499498 GCF_050947455.1 Rhinoderma darwinii | reverse complement strand
TGGTACTGTGCAGTGTATATATATATATACAGGATAATACAGACACTGAGAATTACACCGAGTATACAGGACAGGAGAAGTGGTACTGTGCAGTGTCTATATACACAGAATAATACAGATACTGAGAATTACACCCAGTATACAGGCCAGGAGAAGTGGTACTGTGCAGTGTCTATATATACAGAATAATACAGATACTGAGAATTACACCCAGTATACAGGACAGGAGAAGTGGTACTGTGCAGTGTCCATATATACAGGATAATACAGATACTGAGAATTACACCCAGTATACAGGACAGGAGAAGTGGTACTGTGCAGTGTCCATATATACAGAATAATACAGTTAGTGAGAATTACACCCAGTATACAGGACAGGAGAAGTGGTGCTCTGCAGTGTATATATATATATACAGAATAATACAGATACTGAGCAGGGGGTGTTGAGGGGGGGGGGGGGGTCTTTACATTTTTGTCAGGTCTTATCGGAGGTGAAGTGCGGCTTTGGAGCACTGTCTGGTATGTGAAGTGCTGGTATCATACCCTCCGGAGCAGACATCACCTTCAGCCTTGGTGACACTCGGGACAATCCACATTCCTGTCCACCCAGGAAACGTTTACACCTCTTGCAGTTTCTGGGGACACGTTCATCTCTTCCAGACCAGGACACCAACAAGAACCTCCAGTCAATATTCAGGACTAAAAGGGACAACTCCACCCAGAACGTAGAAGAACCCCACTGCTGACAACTGGTCTATTTTATGACTGAAGCCTGGGAAAGAAAGTTGTCACAGTCCCGTCCCCTTATTTATTGCACAATAACGTGTCCTCCTTTAGGGTGGATTCACACACGGAAGATTTTGTTGCAGAAAAAAACCTCATGTAGATGAAAATCTGCGGCGTCTTTTTCCAGTCTTACAGTCCTGTAAAAATATACGTGAAATTAAAGGAGAACTCCAGCCAAAAGGCCAATCAGAGAGAAAAGATCTTCAGATTCCACTTTATATATTATCCACAGAAAATCAATCATAGATCAGAGGAAACGACATGTCAGACGCTGATCTCAGGTTGTAGACAGTATCACACATGACAGGATTAGATACAGCGGCTCAGCAGACAGTATCACACATGAGAGGATTAGATACAGCGGCTCAGCAGACAGTATCACACATGACAGGATTAGATACAGCGGCTCAGCAGACAGTATCACACATGAGGATTAGATACACAGCTCAGCAGACAGTATCACACATGAGAGGATTAGATACACAGCTCAGTAGACAGTATCACACATGATAGGATTAGATACACAGCTCAGCAGACAGTATCACACATGACAGGATTAGATACAGCGGCTCAGCAGACAGTATCACACATGAGAGGATTAGATACACAGCTCAGCAGACAGTATCACACATGAGAGGATTAGATGCACAGCTCAGCAGACAGTATCACACATGGTAGGATTAGATACACAGCTCAGCAGGCAGTATCACACATGGGAGGATTAGATACACAGCTCAGCAGACAGTATCACACATGAGAGGATTAGATACACAGTTTAGAAGAAAGTATCACATGATAGGATTAGATACAGCAGTTCAGCATCACACATTACAGGCTTAGATACTGTGGCTCAGCAGAGAGTATCACACATGATAGGATTAGATACACGGCTCAGCAGACAGTATCACACATGATCGGATTAGATACATGGCTCAGCAGACAGTATCACACATGAGAGGATTAGATACAGCGGCTCAGCAGACAGTATCACACATGACAGGATTAGATACAGCGGCTCAGCAGACAGTATCACACATGAGGATTAGATACACAGCTCAGCAGACAGTATCACACATGAGAGGATTAGATACACAGCTCAGTAGACAGTATCACACATGATAGGATTAGATACACAGCTCAGCAGACAGTATCACACATGACAGGATTAGATACAGCGGCTCAGCAGACAGTATCACACATGAGAGGATTAGATACACAGCTCAGCAGACAGTATCACACATGAGAGGATTAGATGCACAGCTCAGCAGACAGTATCACACATGGTAGGATTAGATACACAGCTCAGCAGGCAGTATCACACATGGGAGGATTAGATACACAGCTCAGCAGACAGTATCACACATGAGAGGATTAGATACACAGTTTAGAAGAAAGTATCACATGATAGGATTAGATACAGCAGTTCAGCATCACACATTACAGGCTTAGATACTGTGGCTCAGCAGAGAGTATCACACATGATAGGATTAGATACACGGCTCAGCAGACAGTATCACACATGATAGGATTAGATACATGGCTCAGCAGACTGTATCACACATGGTAGGATTAGATACACAGCTCAGCATCACACATGATAGGATTAGATACACAGCTCAGCAGACAGTATCACACATGATAGGATTAGATACATGGCTCAGCAGACTGTATCACACATGGTAGGATTAGCTACAGAGCTCAGCATCACACATGATAGGATTAGATACACAGCTCAGCAGACAGTATCACACACGAGAGGATTAGATACACAGCTCAGCAGACAGCATCACACATGAGAGGATTAGATACAGCAGTTCAGCATCACACATTACAGGCTTAGATACTGTGGCTCAGCAGAGTATCACACATGATAGGCTTAGATACACTATATAAACAGAGATACCCTGTGTAGACCGTTCTCCTTATAAATATTCTTTTGTTACATGGCACTGCGTCCCTCCCGGTAACGTCTGATTGGCTGGGAGTCAGACTATGGCGGCTGCGTCCAGTAGATTATCCGTCGCGCTCGGACACAAACGTTCTCACTTTACAGATTGTATCAGAAAACTAACAGCGCAAATATGTGACCTGCGGGCCGATACCTCGCGATGACGCAACGACAGCTTCACAACGCGGCTTTATTTCTGAAATAATCCGCTCACGATCCGCTGCTGTGCACGTTCTCCGTCCCTGGGAAAGCTGGATGACGACTTTCATGACGGATGCAGCTCCTTTCTTTTGTATCCACTCCTGTATTTGGCTACAAAAAAACCTGCGTGTGTGACCTGGCGTTACATATTAGTCCTCAATGAATTAGAATTCCCAGCAGTGTTTTCTGTTAATGTTGATGATTACGGGAACAGTTCATGAAAATGCAAAATTTAGTGTCGCAGAAAATGAGATTATTATATAAGCCCAATTTTTTTTAAAAAATGAATACGGAAAAATCGTCCCGCTGAGAAGTCTGTCCAGTATCTGCCCTCAGTACTTGGCTGGGACTCCGAATGCATGAATTACTGTATCAATGCAGCGTGGCATGGAGGTGATCAGTCTGTGGCACTGCCGAGGTTATCAATGCGGCGTGGCATGGAGGCGGTCTGTGGCACTGCTGAGGTGTGATCAATGCCGCATGGCGTGGGGGCGATCAGCCTGTGGCACTGCTGAGGTGTGATCAATGCGGCGTGGGGACGATCAGCCTGTGGCACTGCTGAGGTGTGATCAATGCGGTGTGGCATGGGGGCAGTCTGTGGCACTGCTGAGGTGTGATCAATGTGGCGTGGGGGCGATCAGCCTGTGGCACTGCTGAGGTGTGATCAATGCGGCGTGGCATGGGGGCGATCAGCCTGTGGCACTGCTGAGGTGTGATCAATGTGGCGTGGGGGCGATCAGCCTGTGGCACTGCTGAGGTGTGATCAATGTGGCGTGGGGGCGATCAGCCTGTGGCACTGCTGAGGGGTTACCAATGCGGCGTGGCATGGAGGCGATCAGCCTGTGGCACTGCTGAGGTGTGATCAATGTGGCGTGGGGGCGATCAGCCTGTGGCACTGCTGAGGGGTTACCAATGCGGCGTGGCATGGAGGCGATCAGCCTGTGGCACTGCTGAGGGGTTACCAATGCGGCGTGGCATGGAGGCGATCAGCCTGTGGCACTGCTGCGGTGTTATCAATGCGGCGTGGCATGGAGGCGATCAGTCTGTGGCACTGCTGAGGTGTGATCAATGCGGCGTGGCGTGGGGGCGATCAGCCTTTGCCACTGCTGAGGTGTGATCAATGTGGCGTGGGAGCGATCAGCCTGTGGCACTGCTGAGGTGTGATCAATGCGGCGTGGCGTGGGGGCGATCAGCCTGTGGCACCGCTGAGGTGAAGTCCTGCTGGAAAATGAAATCAGCATCTCCATGAAGCTGTCAGCAGAGGGAAGCCTGAAGTGCTGGGAAATGTCCTGCTAGACGCTGCACTGACTCTGGACTTCATATAACACAGTGACCAACACCGGCTGATCGCCTCCATGCCACGCTGCATTGATATCACCTCAGCAGTGCCACAGGCTGATCGCCTCCATGCCACGCCGCATTGGTAACCCCTCAGCAGTGCCACAGGCTGATCGCCTCCATGCCACGCCGCATTGGTAACCCCTCAGCAGTGCCACAGGCTGATCGCCTCCATGCCACGCCGCATTGGTAACCCCTCAGCAGTGCCACAGGCTGATCGCCTCCATGCCACGCCGCATTGATACAGTATTTCATGCAGAGTCGGAGCCCCGGCCAGGTATTGAGGGCAGATACTGGACAGAATTCTCAGTAGGACGACATTTCCATATTAAAAATAATTTATGAAATTGGGCTTATAGAATATTCTCATTTTCTGAGACACTAAATCTTGGGTTTTTATTAACTGTTCCCGTAATCATCAACATTAACAGAAAACAATGCTGGAAATAAATTACTCTGTGTAACGAATCTATAGAATATACGAGATCCCTCTGTGTGTGATGAATCTATAGAATATACGAGACCCCTCCGTGTGTGATGAATCTATAGAATATATGAGATCCCTCCGTGTGTGATGAATCTATAGAATATATGAGATCCCTCTCTGTGTGATGAACCTATAGAATATATGAGATCTCTCTGTGTGTAATGAACCTATAGAATATATGAGATCCCTCTGCGTGTGATGAATCTATAGAATATACGAGATCCCTCTGCGTGTGATGAACCTATAGAATATATGAGATCCCTCCGTGTGTGATGAATCTATAGAATATATGAGATCCCTCCGTGTGTGATGAATCTATAGAATATATGAGATCCCTCCGTGTGTGATGAATCTATAGAATATATGAGATCCCTCCGTGTGTGATGAATCTATAGAATATACGAGATCCCTGTGTGTGATGAATCTATAGAATATATGAGATCCCTCTGTGTGTGATGAATCTATAGAATATATGAGATCCCTCTGTGTGTGATGAATCCATAGAATATATGAGATCCCTCTGTGTGTGATGAATCCATAGAATATATGAGATCCCTCTGTGTGTGATGAATCTATAGAATATACGAGATCCCTCCGTGTGTGATGAATCTATAGAATATATGAGATCCCTCTGTGTGTGATGAATCTATAGAATATACGAGATCCCTCCGTGTGTGATGAATCTATAGAATATATGAGATCCCTCTGTGTGTGATGAATCTATAGAATATATGAGATCCCTCTGTGTGTGATGAATCTATAGAATATATGAGATCCCTCCGTGTGTGTGTGATGAATCTATAGAATATATGAGATCCCTCCGTGTGTGTGTGATGAATCTATAGAATATATGAGATCCCTCCGTGTGTGATGAATCTATAGAATATACGAGATCCCTCCGTGTGTGATGAATCTATAGAATATGAGAGACTTTATGAATTGAATTACCGAAATAAATGAACGGATGATCTTCTAATTCATGGACCAGGACATCAGCACAAGAACTGGATAACCACAGACGGTGGATATTAAAGCGTCTCCAGAAGTGGTCACCCAGGGACACTGATCCGGGGATGGAGGCAGAAAGTTGGGTGAAGACTGCCACAACAGTAAATAAGTGTGGGTGTGTGTGGGGGGGGGGGGGGTGTGTGTGTGTGAGGGGGGGGGGGTGTTTGCTTCTACATATCAAACCAATGCCATTATATACCATTCCAGGCCGGGATATGATACAGGACACGACGCCAGACGTGGAAGAGGTGAGGGCGAGATCTCGGCAGATGTTAAGGGAGTGAGACATTTTTATCATTCTGAAGGTCAGAGAGAATTCCTATTACCTGGAAACTTCACACAATCCCAATTCTACGCTCCCTGGAGGGACTTTACGCCCCTCTATATGCCCAAATTGGTCACATGATCTTCATTAGCTACAGGGGTGCCGGATGATGAGATATTCGGTGGGGCCCTCAGAGGTTTTTTTTTGCAAAACCGCCGTGGCCAAATGGAAGTCAATAGGGAAATATTTAACGCACTGTGAACAGCATTTTTTGGCTGACGTATTTTTTTTCGTGCCACTGTTTGTCTATAGACCTCTATTTTGTTTTACCTGATATAAAAAAAACAAAAAAAAAAAAAACAAACATACGCGTCGATGTGTCCTGCATTTTTTTATGGCGTTTTTTTCCGAATAAATCACGGGTTGCAAAGAGGAATATAGGCCACATAAAAATAAATAAAAAAAACACGTAAAACGCAGATACTAAAAAACACTTAAAAAAATATGGTCAAAACGCCGAAACACAAACGCTGCAAACGGTGTGTGAATGGAGCCTAGACTATTCCGGTGCCATGGAGGGAGCGCGGTGGTCACCGACTACCAGGACGGCCTCTCTGCAGGGTGTAAAATCTATTTTTCTCAGGGGTAGAAAGCCTTCGGCGACCACCTTGTCCCCTCCACGTCACCAGAGGACCAGCTATAGCGGCTCAGTAGTGTGCGGGGTAAATTGGCGTTACCTGCCGTCACCCCTAAATTTCTGGGGTTTTGCCGTTTAGAAGAACCAGCAGTGAAAGTTTCCACGTTCTGGGGTCTTTGTGGGAAGGGGTTATGGTTCAGCATGTGCGCTCCGAGCCCCGGCCATGGACAAGGGGACATTCAGAGCCCCAGCGCTGCTTCACGCCTCTGCCCTACGTAAAACCGCCTGAAATTTGGTCAAAGGTTTGTTAACCGCTGACACAAAGAGGGGACGATGCGGAGGGGACGTTCTCTGCCGAAAAACCTGAGCTCAACCTCCCAGACTCCTCGGCAATCATTCAATGTCCCTCAAGGTTTATTAAGTTGGGGCAACATGTGTCCTAGATTAACTGGGAGGCTCTGGAAAGGGGGAGACGCGGCAATGTGAGACGACGGAGGAAGGAGAGGAAGCGGAGGGTGGGACGTGGGGTGGGGGGGGGGGGGGGATGGAGAACATACTCATGTGCAGATTGAAAAATCCTTTTTATTACGGCCGACATCTCCGCCAGGCTTAGCCCATTACTAGGCAAAAAAAAGGAAACCGTATCTATAGCGGACGGCAGTGAGTGGACAAACAAGGGTTAAATCCATGTATATGGACCGGGCAGTATACAACATTCAACAGCTCTAGTCACATGGCAGTGCCCATGCACCATCACTAGCAGCTGGGCAGTGCCCATATACCACTAGCAGCTGGGCAGTGCCCATGCACCACCACTAGCAGCTCGGCAGTGCCCATGCACCATCACTAGCAGCTCGGCAGTGCCCATACACCATCACTAGCAGCTCGGCAGTGCCCATACACCATCACTAGCAGCTTGGCAGTGCCCATACACCATCACTAGCAGCTTGGCAGTGCCCATATAATATAACAGCCACCTGACCAAGTACAAACAGTGCAGTGGACACATTGGAGTATTCACAGCCACATAGCAGTGCCGAACAAGTATTAGTAGCAGCTTGGTAGAGCCTGTAGAGTGTCGCCATCAAATTGGCAGTGCCCATACGATATTGATAGCCACATAACAATGCCCTAGTGTCATCAACACTGCAGTGTATACAGCCACTTAGTGCCCAAAAAGTACTGTCAACCTCATGGCACCAGGCTTAGCAACATGGCAGTGCCAGCCACGGTACGACCCACACAACAGGGATAAATATTGAGTTGTACAGTAAAATTCCTTTAATCCCACATCAATGGAACATGATAGTTGCCGGATTATCAGACGGTTCTGGATTACCGGTCTTGTACATTGCTGCGCCCTTATATTAATCTCATCATTGGTTCTCTGCGCAGCTGAATTCCTCATTATATAGCAGTCAGAGTGGAGACAAGTGGCGGATTACCAGACTTTCTGGATTATCAGATGCCAGAAATGCAGTATATACAGTGTGGTCCCCCTGTATGTACTAATACGTAGCGCCTTCTCCCCCCCCCCCCATGTGACTCCAGCTCATCTCCCACTGTTCTGCATCTCAGGGACTTCACATGTAGCAGAGCTGCTCAGTTCCAGCGTCAGTCACATGTAAGATATGATCGTGTAGTAGCCAATCCCAGGACACGAATAACAGATTTCTACCACGAAATGAGCAGCTCAAGTCACATGGTGCGATCTGTCACAGTCATGAGTCACCTGTGTTACCTTCTATTGTCTGCCACAAGTCTGCAGCTGCAGAGCTGAAATCTCCCAGCATAGCCGGCTTGTCCAGTGTCTGTACAGAACTTCCTCTGGTGATTTGCATTCTGGGAAGTGTTGCCCTTACACCAGGCACTGTACATGGTGGAAAAAACTGCCCCCTCCCTGCAATATAGGGGCTCAGCTAAACTGTTAGAGGGGTGTCTGACAACAAGCTTGCTGACATTAACTATCAGCAGAATCATGAGGGCAGCTCTGGAGTAGAATACAGGATGTAACTCAGGATCAGTACAGGATCAGTAATGTAATGTATGTACACAGTGACTCCACCAGCAGAATAGTGAGTGCAGCTCTGGAGTACAATACAGGATGTAACTCAGGATCAGTACAGGATAAGTAATGTAATGTATGTACACAGTGACTCCACCAGCAGAATAGTGAGTGCAGCTCTGGCGTAGAATACAGAATGTAACTTAGGATCAGTACAGGATAAGTAATATAATGTATGTACACAGTGACTCCACCAGCAGAATAGTGAGTGCAGCTCTGGAGTATAATACAGGATGTAACTCAGGATCAGTAATGTAATGCATGTACACAGTGACTCCACCAGCAGAATAGTGAGTGCAGCTCTAGAGTATAATACAGGATGTAACTCAGGATCAGTAATGTATGTACACAGTGACTCCACCAGCAGAATAGTGAGTGCAGCTCTGGAGTATACTACAGGATATAACTCAGGATCAGTACATGATAAGTAATGTAATGTATATACTCAGTGACTCCACCACCAGCAGAATAGCGAGTGCAGCTCTGGAGTATAATACAGGATATATCTCTGGATCAGTACAGGATAAATAATGTATGTACACAGTGACTCCACCAGCAGAATAGTGAGTGCAGCTCTGGAGTATAATACAGGATGTAACTCAGGATCAGTACAGGATAAGTAATGTAATGTATGTACACAGTGACTCCACCAGCAGAATAGTGAGTGTAGCTCTGGAGTATAATACAGGATATAACTCCGGATCAGTACAGGATAAGTAATGTAATGTATGTACACAGTGACTCCACCAGCAGAATAGTGAGTGCAGCTCTGGAGTATAATACAGGATGTAACTCAGGATCAGTAATGTAATGTATGTACACAGTGACTCCACCAGCAGAATAGTGAGTGCAGCTCTGGAGTATACTACAGGATATAACTCAGGATCAGTACATGATAAGTAATGTAATGTATATACTCAGTGACTCCACCACCAGCAGAATAGCGAGTGCAGCTCTGGAGTATAATACAGGATATATCTCTGGATCAGTACAGGATAAGTAATGTATGTACACAGTGACTCCACCAGCAGAATAGTGAGTGCAGCTCTGGAGTATAATACAGGATATAACTCCGGATCAGTACAGGATAAGTAATGTAATGTATGTACACAGTGACTGCACCAGCAGAATAGTGAGTGCAGCTCTGGAGTATAATACAGGATGTAACTTGGGATCAGTACAGGATAAGTAATGTAATGTATGTACACAGTGACTCCACCAGCAGAATAGTGAGTGCAGCTCTGGAGTATAACACGGGATATAACTCAGGATCAGTACAGGATAAGTCATGTAATTAATTTAGTGAATCAACTTTTTATAATTCTATATATAACCTATAAAATGGCGTTCACGTGGACATGTGCAGCGGTGGTGTCGTTCATTCGCGCTGAAAGCTTTGCGTGTTATCTTCCATGCATAGAAATGAGCTCCTTACAATTGGAACAATGGTCACATATAAACACATTTTCTAAGTGAATAGTTCACATGTGGCCCCCTTGGGAATGTATTTCGGGCTGCAGGGGCCCCACGTCCACTACAAGACATGAATAGTATATCGGTGGGCAGCCTCTTCTCCTGTCCGCTCAGTCTATCTGCTGGATACTTCAAAGACAAGATGGATTGCATTAGGCAGCGGCCTCCCCTCTCCTGGGCTCGCCCCTCTTACACCTTATCTATTTTATCTCAGCTCTTTCATCTTTATTACGAGGCAGGAAGCCTCTTCTGCTCTCTGTCCTTTATCTGATAACTCAATCCTCCTTTTACGTTGTCTCCTTTCAAGTTGAATCACAATCAAAGTTTGACGGTTTCCTAAACATTCAATTCCTTAAAGAGGTTCTCCGCTTTGGACAATCCCTACTTGTTAGGAGGGGTTCTTGATAATAAGCAGATCAATGTGTCCCCATGCTGAGACCCCCAGCGATCATCTGTAATTTGTGGAGAAACCTGGCATAAGTGTTGTTTCCCTGCAGCACCACCACAGGAGAAATGAAGTATTACACAGTGTCCATTCATAATGTGTCGTCTGTAATACAGGACAGGACGGGTCCTCCAGAGATGCTCTATGTAACCGCTCTCCACTCTACCCAAGAGATGAGGACCCCGAATAGCGGACCCCCCCCCCCCCCCAAAATTCACTAAGAGGGTGTATGGTAATGGGATTTTTAAAAGGGACAAGATAGGTAGAGTGCTGGATTTAATTTGTCACATTGAAAACAACGCAGGGACCCCCTTCATCCGGTGTAAGGCTATGTTCACACAGGGTGGATACGACGCGTTAAAGAACAAAACGTATCCGCCCTGGTGCAGTTTTTCGACCAGAATAATCGTCTTTCAGGATCAAACCATCGTATTCCCTCTGAGGTGAAGAAAAGACTGAAGAAAAACCTTAGACTATTTCTTCAATGCTCCTTCATAAATCTGCGGAAGTCAGCCATATTTTTGGTGTAATATGGTGATAAATGACGCAATATTGTCCTACAGGCACTTGCCGTGAAATACTGCGGTCAGACTGATCGTTACATAATCTTCAATAAATCATCTCATTCCCCATCTTCAGAATATTCCAGCACTGAATGAATCAGCAATTGGTCAATTGTCCATGACCCCCAAGTCACATCTCTGATCCCTCCACAGCAGACTTGTCGGAGGTCTTTTGGTTGCAGACCACCCATAAACTGCAGCTGTGCCTGAGCGACGCGGCCATTGTGTAAGTTATATTCTTGTATATAGGTGCAGTATTATAGTAGTTCTATTCTTGTATATAGGTGCAGTATTATAGTAGTTATATTCTTGTATATAGGTGCAGTATTATAGTAGTTATATTCTTGTATATAGGGGCAGTATTATAGTAGTTATATTCTTGTATATAGGGGCAGTATTATAGTAGTTATATTCTTGTATATAGGGGCAGTATTATAGTAGTTATATTCTTGTATATAGGGGGCAGTATTATAGTAGTTATATTCTTGTATATAGGAGCAGTATTATAGTAGTTCTATTCTTGTATATAGGAGGCAGTATTATAGTAGTTATATTCCTGTATATAGGGGGCAGTATTATAGTAGTTATATTCTTGTATATAGGAGGCAGTATTATAGTAGTTATATTCTTGTATATAGGGGGCAGTATTATAGCAGGTATATTATTGTATATAGGGACAGTATTATAGTAGGTATATTATTGTATATAGGGACAGTATTATAGTAGTTATATTCTTGTATATAGGGGGCAGTATTATAGTAGTTACATTCTTGTATATTAGGGGGCAGTATTATAGCCGTTATATTCTTGTATATGGGGACAGTATTATAGTAGTTATATTCTTGTATATAGGGGCAGTATTATAGTAGTTATATTCTTGTATATAGGAGCAGTATTATAGTAGTTATATTCTTGTATATAGGGGCAGTATTATAGTAGTTAGATTCTTGTATATAGGAGCAGTATTATAGTAGTTATATTCCTGTATATAGGGGCAGTATTATAGTAGTTATATTCTTGTATATAGGAGGCAGTATTATAGTAGTTATATTCTTGTATATAGGAGCAGTATTATAGTAGTTCTATTCTTGTATATAGAGGGCAGTATTATAGTAGTTCTATTCTTGTATATAGGAGGCAGTATTATAGTAGTTATATTCTTGTATATAGGGGCAGTATTATAGTAGTTATATTCTTGTATATAGGGGGCAGTATTATAGTAGTTATATTCTTGTATATAGGGGGCAGTATTATAGTAGTTATATTCTTGTATATAGGAGCAGTATTATAGTAGTTATATTCTCGTATATAGGGGCAGTATTATAGTAGTTATATTCTTGTATATAGGGGGCAGTATTATAGTAGTTATATTCTTGTATATAGGGGGCAGTATTATAGTAGTTACTTTCTTGTATATAGGGAGCAGTATTATAGTAGTTATATTCTTGTATATAGGGGGCAGTATTATAGTAGTTATATTCCTGTATATAGGAGCAGTATTATAGTAGTTATATTCTTGTATATAGAGGGCAGTATTATAGTAGATATATTCTTGTATATAGGGGGCAGTATTATAGTAGTTATATTCTTGTATATAGGAGGCAGTATTATAGTAGTTATATTCTTGTATATAGGGGGCAGTATTATAGCAGGTATATTATTGTATATAGGGACAGTATTATAGTAGGTATATTATTGTATATAGGGACAGTATTATAGTAGTTATATTCTTGTATATAGGGGGCAGTATTATAGTAGTTATATTCTTGTATATAGGGGCAGTATTATAGTAGGTATATTATTGTATATAGGGACAGTATTATAGTAGTTATATTCTTGTATATAGAGCAGTATTATAGTAGTTATATTCTTGTATATAGGGGCAGTATTATAGTAGTTATATTCTTGTATATAGGAGCAGTATTATAGTAGTTATATTCTTGTATATAGGAGCAGTATTATAGTAGTTATATTCTTGTACATAGGGGTAGTATTATAGTAGTTATATTCTTGTATATGGGAGCAGTGTTATAGTGGTTATATTCTTGTATATAGAGGGCAGTATTATAGTGGTTATATTGTATATAGGGGCAGTATTATAGTAGTTATATTCTTGTATATAGGGGGCAGTATTATAGTAGTTATATTCTTGTATTTAGGAGCAGTATTATAGTAGTTATATTCCTGTATATAGGGGCAGTATTATAGCAGTTGTATTCTTGTATATAGGGGGCAGTATTATAGTAGTTATATTCTTGTTTATAGGGAGCAGTATTATAGCAGTTATATTCCTGTATATAGCGGCAGTATTATAGTAGTTATATTCTTGTATATAGGGAGCAGTATTATAGTAGTTATATTCTTGTATATAGGGGCAGTATTATAGTAGTTATATTCTTGTATACAGTGGCAGTATTATAGTAGTTATATTCTTGTATATAGAGAGCAAAATTATAGTTGATATATTCTTGTATATAGGGGGCAGTATTATAGTAGTTATATTCTTGTATATAGGGGCAGTATTATAGTAGTTATATTCTTGTATATAGGGGCAGTATTATAGTAGTTATATTCTTGTATATAGAGGGCAGTATTATAGTAGTTATATTCTTGTATATAGGGGCAGTATTATAGTAGTTATATTCTTGTATATAGGGAGCAGTATTATAGCTGTTATATTCCTGTATATAGGGAGCAGTATTATAGCAGTTATATTCCTGTATATAGCGGCAGTATTATAGTAGTTATATTCTTGTATATAGGAGCAGTATTATAGTAGTTATATTCTTGTATATAGAGCAGTATTATAGTAGTTATATTCTTGTATATAGGGGCAGTATTATAGTAGTTATATTCTTGTATATAGGGGCAGTATTATAGTAGTTATATTCTTGTATATAGGGGCAGTATTATAGTAGTTATATTCTTGTATATAGGAGCAGTATTATAGTAGTTATATTCTTGTATATAGGGGTAGTATTATAGTAGTTATATTCTTGTATATCGGAGCAGTATTATAGTGGTTATATTCTTGTATATAGAGGGCAGTATTATAGTGGTTATATTGTATATAGGGGCAGTATTATAGTAGTTATATTCTTGTATATAGGAGCAGTATTATAGTAGTTATATTCCTGTATATAGGGGCAGTATTATAGTAGTTATATTCTTGTATACAGTGGCAGTATTATAGTAGTTATATTCTTGTATATAGAGAGCAAAATTATAGTAGATATATTCTTGTATATAGGGGCAGTATTATAGTAGTTATATTCTTGTATATAGGGGGCAGTATTATAGTAGTTATATTTTTGTATATAGGGGCAGTATTATAGTAGTTATATTCTTGTATATAGAGGGCAGTATTATAGTAGTTATATTCTTGTATATAGGGGGCAGTATTATAGTAGTTATATTCTTGTATATAGGGGGCAGTATTCTAGTAGTTATATTCTTGTATATAGGAGCAGTATTATATTCTTGTATATAGGAGGCAGTATTATAGTAGTTATATTCCTGTATATAGGAGGCAGTATTATAGTAGTTATATTCTTGTATATAGGGAGCAGTATTATAGTAGTTATATTCTTGTATATAGGGAGCAGTATTATAGTAGTTATATTCTTGTATATAGGAGCAGTATTATAGTAGTTATATTCTTGTATATAGGGGCAGTATTATAGTAGTTATATTCTTGTATATAGGGGGCAGTATTATAGTAGTTGTATTATTGTATATAGGGGCAGTATTATAGTAGTTATATTCTTGTATATAGGGGGCAGTATTATAGTAGTTATATTCTTGTATATAGGAGCAGTATTATAGTAGTTATATTCTTGTATATAGGGGCAGTATTATAGTAGTTATATTCTTGTATATAGGAGGCAGTATTATAGTAGTTATATTCTTGTATATAGGAGGCAGTATTATAGTAGTTATATTCTTGTATATAGGGGCAGTATTATAGTAGTTATATTCTTGTATATAGGAGCAGTATTATAGTAGTTATATTCTTGTATATAGGAGCAGTATTATAGTAGTTATATTCTTGTATATAGGGGCAGTATTATAGTAGTTATATTCTTGTATATAGGGGGCAGTATTATAGTAGTTATATTCTTGTATATAGGAGCAGTATTATAGTAGTTGTATTATTGTATATAGGGGCAGTATTATAGTAGTTATATTCTTGTATATAGGGGGCAGTATTATAGTAGTTATATTCTTGTATATAGGAGCAGTATTATAGTAGTTATATTCTTGTATATAGGAGGCAGTATTATAGTAGTTATATTCTTGTATATAGGGGGCAGTATTATAGTAGTTATATTCTTGTATATAGGAGCAGTATTATAGTAGTTGTATTATTGTATATAGGGGCAGTATTATAGTAGTTATATTCTTGTATATAGGGGGCAGTATTATAGTAGTTATATTCTTGTATATAGGAGCAGTATTATAGTAGGTATATTATTGTATATAGGGACAGTATTATAGTAGTTATATTCTTGTATATAGGGGGCAGTATTATAGCAGTTATATTCTTGTATATAGGGGGCAGTATTATAGCCGTTATATTCTTGTATATGGGGACAGTATTATAGTAGTTATATTCTTGTATATAGGAGCAGTATTATAGTAGTTATATTCTTGTATATAGAGGGCAGTATTATAGTAGTTCTATTCTTGTATATAGGAGGCAGTATTATAGTAGTTATATTCTTGTATATAGGGGCAGTATTATAGTAGTTATATTCTTGTATATAGGGGGCAGTATTATAGTAGTTATATTCTTGTATATAGGGGGCAGTATTATAGTAGTTATATTCTTATATATAGGGGGCAGTATTATAGTAGTTATATTCTTGTATATAGGGGGCAGTATTATAGTAGTTATATTCTTGTATATAGGAGCAGTATTATAGTAGTTATATTCTCGTATATAGGGGCAGTATTATAGTAGTTATATTCTTGTATATAGAGGGCAGTATTATAGTAGTTATATTCTTGTATATAGGGGGCAGTATTATAGCAGGTATATTATTGTATATAGGGACAGTATTATAGTAGGTATATTATTGTATATAGGGACAGTATTATAGTAGTTATATTCTTGTATATAGGGGGCAGTATTATAGTAGTTATATTCTTGTATATAGGAGCAGTATTATAGTAGTTGTATTATTGTATATAGGGGCAGTATTATAGTAGTTATATTCTTGTATATAGGGGGCAGTATTATAGTAGTTATATTCTTGTATATAGGAGCAGTATTATAGTAGTTATATTCTTGTATATAGGGGCAGTATTATAGTAGTTATATTCTTGTATATAGGAGGCAGTATTATAGTAGTTATATTCTTGTATATAGGAGGCAGTATTATAGTAGTTATATTCTTGTATATAGGAGGCAGTATTATAGTAGTTATATTCTTGTATATAGGGGCAGTATTATAGTAGTTATATTCTTGTATATAGGAGCAGTATTATAGTAGTTATATTCTTGTATATAGAGGGCAGTATTATAGTAGATATATTCTTGTATATAGGGGGCAGTATTATAGTAGTTATATTCTTGTATATAGGAGCAGTATTATAGTAGTTGTATTATTGTATATAGGGGCAGTATTATAGTAGTTATATTCTTGTATATAGGGGGCAGTATTATAGTAGTTATATTCTTGTATATAGGAGCAGTATTATAGTAGTTATATTCTTGTATATAGGAGCAGTATTATAGTAGTTATATTATTGTATACAGTGGCAGTATTATAGTAGTTATATTCTTGTATATAGAGAGCAAAATTATAGTAGATATATTCTTGTATATAGGGGGCAGTATTATAGTAGTTATATTCTTGTATATAGAGCAGTATTATAGTAGTTATATTCTTGTATATAGGGGCAGTATTATAGTAGTTATATTCTTGTATATAGGGGCAGTATTATAGTAGTTATATTCTTGTATATAGGAGCAGTATTATAGTAGTTATATTCTTGTATATAGGGGCAGTATTATAGTAGTTATATTCTTGTATATGGGAGCAGTATTATAGTGGTTATATTCTTGTATATAGGGGCAGTATTATAGTAGTTATATTCTTGTATATAGGAGCAGTATTATAGTAGTTATATTCCTGTATATAGGGGCAGTATTATAGTAGTTATATTCTTGTATATAGTGGCAGTATTATAGTAGTTATATTCTTGTATATAGAGAGCAAAATTATAGTAGATATATTCTTGTATATAGGGGGCAGTATTATAGTAGTTATATTCTTGTATATAGGGGCAGTGTTATAGTAGTTATATTCTTGTATATAGGGGGCAGTATTATAGTAGTTATATTTTTGTATATAGGGGGCAGTATTATAGTAGTTATATTCTTGTATATAGAGGGCAGTATTATAGTAGTTATATTCTTGTATATAGGGGGCAGTATTCTAGTAGTTATATTCTTGTATATAGGAGCAGTATTATATTCTTGTATATAGTGGCAGTATTATTGTAGTTATATTCCTGTATATAGGAGCAGTATTATAGTAGGTATATTATTGTATATAGGGACAGTATTATAGTAGTTATATTCTTGTATATAGGGGCAGTATTATAGTAGTTATATTCTGGTATATAGGGGGCAGTATTATAGTAGTTATATTCTTGTACATAGGAGCAGTATTATAGTAGTTATATTCTTGTATATAGGGGCAGTATTATAGTAGTTATATTCTTGTATATAGGAGGCAGTATTATAGTAGGTATATTATTGTATATAGGGGGCAGTATTATAGTAGTTATATTCTTGTATATAGGAGCAGTATTATAGTAGTTATATTCTTGTATATAGGAGCAGTATTATAGTAGTTATATTCTTGTATATAGGAGCAGTATTATAGTAGTTATATTCTTGTATAGGGGCAGTATTATAGTAGTTATACTCTTGTATATAGGGTCAGTATTATAGTAGTTATATTCTTGTATATAGGAGCAGTATTATAGTAGTTATACTCTTGTATATAGGGGCAGTATTATAGTAGTTATATTCTTGTATATAGGGGCAGTATTATAGTAGCTATATTCTTGTATATAGGGGGCAGTATTATAGTAGTTATATTCTTGTATATAGGGCCAGTATTATAGTAGCTATATTCTTGTATATAGGGGCAGTATTATAGTAGTTATATTCTTGTATATAGGGGGCAGTATTAGAGTAGTTATATTCTTGTATATAGGGCCAGTATTATAGTAGCTATATTCTTGTATATAGGAGCAGTATTATAGTAGTTATATTCTTGTATATAGGGGGCAGTATTAGAGTAGTTATATTCTTGTATATAGGGGCAGTATTACAGTAGTTATATTCTTGTATATAGGGCCAGTATTATAGTAGCTATATTCTTGTATATAGGAGCAGTATTATAGTAGTTATATTCTTGTATATAGGGGGCAGTATTATAGTAGTTATATTCTTGTATATAGGGGGCAGTATTATAGTAGTTATATTCTTGTATATAGGGGCAGTATTACAGTAGTTATATTCTTGTATATAGGGGGGCAGTATTATAGTAGTTATATTCTTGTATATAGGAGCAGTATTATAGTAGTTATATTCTTGTACATAGGAGGATGTATTATAGTAGTTATATTCTTGTACATAGGAGGCAGTATTATAGTAGTTATATTCTTGTATATAGGGGGGCAGTATTATAGTAGTTATATTCTTGTATATAGGGGGGCAGTATTATAGTAGTTATATTCTTGTATATAGGAGCAGTATTATAGTAGTTATATTCTTGTACATAGGAGGCAGTATTATAGTAGTTATATTCTTGTATATAGAGGAAGTATTATAGTAGTTATATTCTTGTATATAGGAGGATGTATTATAGTAGTTATATTCTTGTATATAGGGGGCAGTATTATAGTAGTTATATTCTTGTATATAGGGGGCAGTATTATAGTAGTTATATTCTTGTATATAGGAGAAGTATTATAGTAGTTATATTCTTGTATATAGGGGGCAGTATTATAGTAGTTATATTCTTGTATATAGGGGGCAGTATTATAGTAGTTATATTCTTGTATATAGGACCAGTATTATAGTAGTTATATTCTTGTATATAGGGGCAGTATTATAGTAGTTATATTCTTGTATATAGGGGGCAGTATTATAGTAGTTATATTCTTGTATATAGGGGCAGTATTATAGTAGTTATATTCTTGTATATAGGGGCAGTATTATAGTAGTTATATTCTTGTATATAGGGGCAGTATTATAGTAGTTATATTCTTGTATATAGGGGCAGTATTATAGTAGTTATATTCTTGTATATAGGGGCAGTATTATAGTAGTTATATTCTTGTATATAGGGGCAGTATTATAGTAGTTATATTCTTGTATATAGGGGCAGTATTATAGTAGTTATATTCTTGTATATAGGGGCAGTATTATAGTAGTTATATTCTTGTATATAGGGGCAGTATTATAGTAGTTATATTCTTGTATATAGGGGGCAGTATTATAGTAGTTATATTCTTGTATATAGGGAGCAGTATTATAGTAGTTATATTCTTGTATATAGGAGCAGTATTATAGTAGTTATATTCTTGTATATAGGGAGCAGTATTATAGTAGTTATATTCTTGTATATAGGGGCAGTATTATAGTAGTTATATTCTTGTATATAGGGGCAGTATTATAGTAGTTATATTCTTGTATATAGGACCAGTATTATAGTAGTTATATTCTTGTATATAGGGGCAGTATTATAGTAGTTATATTCTTGTATATAGGGGGCAGTATTATAGTAGTTATATTCTTGTATATAGGGGCAGTATTATAGTAGTTATATTCTTGTATATAGGGGCAGTATTATAGTAGTTATATTCTTGTATATAGGGGCAGTATTATAGTAGTTATATTCTTGTATATAGGGGCAGTATTATAGTAGTTATATTCTTGTATATAGGGGCAGTATTATAGTAGTTATATTCTTGTATATAGGGGCAGTATTATAGTAGTTATATTCTTGTATATAGGGGCAGTATTATAGTAGTTATATTCTTGTATATAGGGGCAGTATTATAGTAGTTATATTCTTGTATATAGGGGCAGTATTATAGTAGTTATATTCTTGTATATAGGGGGCAGTATTATAGTAGTTATATTCTTGTATATAGGGAGCAGTATTATAGTAGTTATATTCTTGTATATAGGAGCAGTATTATAGTAGTTATATTCTTGTATATAGGGAGCAGTATTATAGTAGTTATATTCTTGTATATAGGGGCAGTATTATAGTAGTTATATTCTTGTATATAGGGGGCAGTATTATAGTAGTTATATTCTTGTATATAGGAGCAGTATTATAGTAGTTATATTCTTGTATATAGGAGGCAGTATTATAGTAGTTATATTCTTGTATATAGGAGCAGTATTATAGTAGTTATATTCTTGTATATAGGGAGCAGTATTATAGTAGATATATTCTTGTATATAGGGGGCAGTATTATAGTAGTTCTATTCTTGTATATAGGGGCAGTATTATAGTAGTTATATTCTTGTATATAGGGGCAGTATTATAGTAGTTATATTCTTGTATATAGGGGCAGTATTATAGTAGTTATATGCTTGTATATAGGAGGCAGTATTATAGTAGTTATATTCTTGTATATAGGGGCAGTAGTATAGTAGTTATATTCTGGTATATAGGAGCAGTATTATAGTAGTTATATTCTTGTATATAGGAGGCAGTATTATAGTAGTTATATTCTTGTATATAGGGGCAGTAGTATAGTAGTTATATTCTGGTATATAGGAACAGTATTATAGTAGTTATATTCTTGTATATAGGGAGCAGTATTATAGTAGTTATATTCTTGTATATAGGGGCAGTATTATAGTAGTTATATTCTTGTATATAGGGGCAGTATTATAGTAGTTATATTCTTGTATATAGGGGGCAGTATTATAGTAGTTATATTCTTGTATATAGGGGCAGTATTATAGTAGTTATATTCTTGTATATAGGGGGCAGTATTATAGTAGTTATATTCTTGTATATAGGGGCAGTATTATAGTAGTTATATTCTTGTATATAGGAGCAGTATTATAGTAGTTATATTCTTGTATATAGGAGACAGTATTATAGTAGTTATATTCTTGTATATAGGGCAGTATTATAGTAGTTATATTCTTGTATATAGGGGCAGTGTTATAGTAGTTATATTCTTGTATATAGGGGGCAGTATTATAGTAGTTATAGTCTTGTATATAGGAGCAGTATTATAGTAGTTATATTCTTGTATATAGAGGCAGTATTATAGTAGTTATATTCTTGTATATAGGGGCAGTATTATAGTAGTTATATTCTTGTATATAGGGGCAGTATTATATGTAGTAATTATTATTACAGTCAGACATCCTCTTGTTGTAATCACTGCATATGATCACTTAGGCCTTATGCACACGACCGTGCCGTTTTTACGGGCTGTGCTCCCATTATAAAGTCTAGTAGCACGGCCCGCAAAATAAAAAAATAGGACATGTTCTATATTTTTCAACGGCACGGGCACCTTCCTGTAAGCAAACGGGAAGGTACCCGTGGCCAATAGAAGTCTATGGGCCGGTAATTACGGACGTTTTCACCTTCGTGTGCATGGGGCCTTATATATTAGAAATGAGGGGATTTTGACCATTTCCCCCACGTTCTTGGCGGTGCCTGTCCTCAGTTGGTTATCTGCTCCCTTTAATCATTAAGCAGGTCTGCAGAACTTATCTGGACAATCACAGCTGTACAACACTAAACACACAGGAGATAAGGCGGCGATCAGATAGCGACCTGTGGTTGTAGGGTCCATGGGACAGGGACTGATCTCTCTCCCAGGGAACCTGCCCAGTGCGGTGCTCAGTATACAGTTTTACATCTGCGGTATTGTATAGCTTGCAGATATTGGTCCAGTATATTCTGGAGCCACAATAACGATGAGCTGCTGTTCAGATTTCTAGATCACGGATGCAGAATTCCTCAGATATGTCCCTTAACTCAAGCGTCCCAGAGGCCTAAAAAAAAAGTTGTGCAGTGTCTATAAATATACAGCGGACGTTCCTCTGTTATTCCTCCTGAAAACGTATGAATAATCTGACAGCCTGGCGTTCCCATTCCACATCACACAGGGGCGTGTCCCTACACAGTCTGATATGTTCAGCACTGATTGGGCATTGCCAGTCTGTATAGGGACACGCCCCCCAACTGGTAACACCCAGTTGTCAATTTATTCATAAATTTCTAGGAGGAATAACAGAGGAACGCGCAACATAGAGTTCTAAGAAAAGATCCTCCAGAATTGTAATTAGTCCTCTTTAAATGTATCCCAAGGACCCTGCGGAGCGCGTGGATGCCCCCCAAGTACCAGGTCCCAATATTTTTTTTTTTATGAATTAAAAGGGGACTTTTTTTTAGTGTAGGAAGTTGTGTATATATGTATATACACACACACACACACACACACACACACACACACAGTATATATACTGTATGATCACGGTGCACGGCTGACACATCCGTCTCTTCTAAACATACAATAGAAATGCTGAGAGGGCGAGGACGATATCAGAACCATTTATCTACAGTGTCAGGGGTCATCTCCCTATTTACACTGCCAGAACGCCAGCGCAGACTCCTCCCACGAGCATCACGAGGGGGGTACTGGGGGGGGTTACAATATGGTGGCTTCTAAGTGACGCAATATCCAAACAACCAGACATAAAACAAAAAAAAAAGTATTAGGCTGGATGGGGGTCTACGTGGCAACATTTGGATGCGTAAGGCTCTGTTCACACGCTTAACCAAAAACGCCTGAAAATACGGAGCGGTTTTCAAGGGAAAACACCTCCTGATTTTCAGCCGTTTTTTAATCAGACTCGCGTTTTTTACGGCCGTTTTTTCTATAGTCAATGAAAAACGGCTCCAAAGTGACTTGCACTTCTTTTTCGCGGGCGTTATTTTACACGCCGTTTTTGGAAAATGAGTAAAATAAGGCCCCGTCGGAAGAGAACGCCGTATTTCCCATTCAAATCAATAAGCAGAGGTTTGTAGGCGTTCGGTTTCCAATTTTTCTGCCATTTTTCGGGACGTTTCCGGCCCGAAAAACGTCCGAAAATAGCCCGTGCGCGCATACCCGGACTGTAAAATTTCAGGATTACCCTGATAAGGATTTCTTAGTCTGCGGATACTTTGCATACGAATCTGTCAGCACTGTCAAGATCCATGCTTGCTGTCAGTAAATGAAAACAGCTAAAAACCTGTACAGACTGAACACGACTCGTAGGGAGGTTTGCCACCGTTTCTGCCCAAAAATACCGGCAAGGCTCAGGGCGTATTGAACTGCGACGGGTTTTTGTAGGTCGCAAAAAAACAAAAAACAAAACACCGGTACACGTAAATACACCCAAACATGGGTAAAATGTGGGTGTCGTTTTGGGGACGTGACAGAGAGCGCTGTCGCTTAATGCACGTAATCCTGCCACGTAATGTGACCGCGCACGCGTCTTATTATGAAAAAAATACCGCCACTTGTATTTTACTTTTACCGGACAAGTTGAAATCGTACTTACAGGTGAGGGTTTGTTACAATTGTATCCAGTCTTGGAAATTCTTCGTTAAGATAACAAAAACCAGATCTGCCCTTCGTATGCGGATATGGCGTATACGCTTTCCGTCAGCCACTTCAGTCTTTCATAGTGTTGCCCGCTCGGCCTCCTGTGTCCCTCGTATTGGGGGAAATCAGAAACGCTCACTGGTACAAATGGTTGCCATAGCAACCAGAGCGGCCTCTCTCATTTGTGGTTTAAGAAAATGAAACCAGTTCTCTGATAAGTCGCCGTGACTGACACTTTCTTGCACCAACCAATCAAAATTCAGTTTATCTTGCAGGGCAGATTACAAAAATGAAAGCTCAACTCTGATTGGACTGGGCAACAGGACAGTCACAGACAGGAAGTGAATTGCCATTAGCAACCAATCAGGTTACAGCTTTCAATTTCTAATCTGGAATTTGATTGGTTGCTAAGGGTAACTGCTTCCCTTCCATTTTATTCTGGTTGCTATGGGCAACACCAGTTTCCATCGCACCAGCAAACGTCTCCGAATCCCTCTCCGTCAGACGCTACCTTTATAGTTTATCCGATACCGAAAAATGCCAAACTACCGTCCCGCTATCTCAGGATTCCTGTAAATCAGATGTCACCTCCCTAATAGACCCCCACCCCCTCCTCACAATGTAACCCCCATCCCCCTCCACGCTCATTATCACTGTACAAGGATACACCTGGGACCAGGCACAGATATAGATTTCAGGGCTGCGGGACGGTTACGCGTTAATACATAACATATTACACATCCCCAAAGAGGAGCGCAACGCGAGCGCACATCAAAGTCGAAATACCTAAAAAAAAAAACGCCATTTAAAGGGACGCGACAGGTTTCTTACAAACTAAAGCAAATGTAATACAGAAAAAAATAATTCCTATAATCCGACGTCCGGATTATTGGACGGTCATAGAAACGTTTGCTGATAGGTTCTATGCTCCGTCTTTTTGCTCCTTGTTACCTTGCAGTTCTGTGCCGGATTACCGGATTTTCTGGATTATCAGATGGCAGAATAGAGAAATGTTACTGTACTTTTCGTTCACACTCTAGTTATCACAACAGGGTTGCACTTTGCAGGTTTCATATAGAATAAATGGGAATTGAATGCAGGCTTCAGAGCTGAACTCTCCCGGCATCACCTGCTTGTTCGGTGTCGGCTCAGAACTTGCTCTGGAGATTTGCATTCTGGTCCTTACACCAGGCGCTGTGCAGTCATGTGATGTGGGAAAAACCAACTGCCGCATTATAGGAACTCATTAAGGGGTGTGTCTGTCAACAAGCTTGCTGACTGTTTCCAATAACAACCACAGCCCCACCGAGCTGAATACGAAGAAACTGCAGACTTACAACATTTTAACTAAAAGTGGAGGTACGCTTTAACCGCAACCAAAAGGGGGGGGGGGGGGTTTGTATACAACAGAAAAACGTCGCAAGCAGATCGGAAAATATAGCGCTTGTTTTTCAATGTACGACCAAATGTGCTCTGGTTTACATACATGACCCCTCCCCAAATTTGACAATAATACAGTGCAACATTTAGGTTTTCCTCCTGTAACAAAGCTGCCCATAGACGAAAGACTGACGAATCGCGGACGACCGGTAATTCAACCGCGACATCTCTTAAAGGGCTCGTCCATCTCTTAAAGTTTTCTATAAATAAGATCTAATCGCATTCAATAACGAAGCGCTCCGCAACCTTCTATCAGACTACGGGGGAAGGTAACAACATTCCTACATAAAAATGTCGCAAACAACCCAAAAGTCGCCAAAAATGCAACTTTTATGCCGTTTTCCCCGCTTTCATGAAGTTGGGTGGAGCTTAGTGGAAAGGGGTGTGGCCACCAACAGCCAATCACATTTACTATAATTTATGCCACAAATTATAGCGGAAATCGACGTCAACTCCTGACTGGCGTAGATTTCATTCAGTGTCAGGCGGACAGCCAAAGATGTGACACATTTATTAAGAAACGTATGTTGCGTCTTACGCCATCTTGGTTTTTTTTTTTTGTTTATTAGGACTGGCGCAGTCTTAATACATTTCCCCCTTTGTATTTCAATTTTTCACCACTTTCATGATCTCTGCTTGCCACCAGTGAATGCAAACATTCTTATCTAGCTCCAGAAGCTGAAAGCTGAGGATTTGCTACAATTGCCTTCAGTCTACACAATCCTCTGTGAGAAAACCACATCAGCAGCACAAATCTTTCTCCTGTCCTGATAGTTTGTTACAATGTATCAGGGCAGGTAAAATGTATCAGTCTGTTTATCTCACAGAGTATTGTCTAAACTGGATACAATTATAGCAAACCCTCGAAGTATTAGGTCAGGATGGGTTAAGCCTCTGGATGTACACAAGAATATTTATTCACTGACAGCAAGCAGAGAGAATGCAAATGGTGAAAAGTCGAAACAAAGTCTATTAGAAGGTTTCAGATTTTTTTCAATATACGATGATTGGGTTTCGTTTACATAGGACTGCACCGGCCCTTTAACCGCAGACGCTTTGTGATCCCACTTTTAGAAATCGCCTTCGGAGACCTAAGAGAAAAGTAACAAATGTTTTTCGTTTTTGGCAGAAACGACAAATTCTATAAAAGTGAATTTTCGCCGGATCTACATGTATTTTCCATCATACTAATGGACGCGACCCCCCCCCCCCCCCCCCCCCCACTTCCTGAACTCCTAGGAAGCAGCGGCCGCCAGGATTAAACGGTTAAATCATTATAAATCACAGCAAGTGCGTCCTCCAGACCGCGGCTCGTGTCACTCGTACATCGCCGGGCGCCAAAATCAGTCACCGCTAACTCAAACTCTCGCTTCAACCTCTTGAGATTATATTCAGCTCTTCGTTATAACAATTTCTGGGGAACCGCCAATATGGTCGCTGTTAAAGTCCACAGCGGTGATCACCCAGCTTTACCAGGCTTCTGAATGGCACATCTGACAGGGCATGTAGTGATATGCCATTCAGCAGCCTAGGAAAGTTGGGTGATTTGTGGATGTGTCGTCGCCCGGCTTTCCCTTCAACAAAACGAAAGAAGATTTTGTTAAAACGTTTTTTTCATGACGTGACGGAAGATGACGACGCAAGGACTTGGGGAGGGGGCGCTTGTAAATCTGGACCCCCAGAGAGGAGCGGTGAGAATTGGTCATTTCAGTCATTGCAAAAAATATTGGAGCAGGGAAGGAGATGGCACAGTGGGCAGCGTCTGCCAGTCACCACCACTGCTTTATATCGGCATAAGAGGCCCTGGACGTGGGCACTAAGCGGAGTCCCGGCGCCCCGGATACAATCCCTTGTTGCAAGCGTTGGGGTCCAAAAAACAAAGGCTCATCGACATGAGGGGTCACCTGTGAGGCTTATATTAAAGTATACACCCCCCAATATACTGCCAGCTCACCCCAGGGGGTGCACAGCTCAAATCAGGAGCCAGAAAACCAAAACAGGGCACAGACGTGGGGGATACAGGCCACACACACCAGGAACATACCACACACACCAGGGGGGTACAGGGAGGTAGAGAGAAGGGGGGTACAGAGCAGACACCAGGGGGGTACAGGGAGGAAGAGAGTACAGGGAGGTAAAGAGTAGGGGATTAGGAGGGTACAGAGCAGACACCAGGGGGGTACAGAGAGGTAAAGAGTAGGGGATTAGGGGGGTAGAGAGCAGACACCAGGGGGGTACAGGGAGGTAAAGAGAAGACAACAGGGGGGTACAGGGAGGTAAAGAGTAGTGGATTAGGGGGGTAGAGAAGACACCAGGGGGGTACAGGGAGGTAAAGAGTAGGGGGGGGGTACAGTGACGAGTACGGATGGTATTAGGGAGGTAGAGTATAGGATTAGTGGGGATACAGTACAGGACACTGACAGGGAAGTAAAAATCATGGGATTAGGGGGTACAGGACACAAACCAGGAGGTACAGAGTATAGGATTAGGGGGGGGGGACGACCAGAGTATAGGATTAGGGGGGGGACGACCAGAGTATAGGTTTAGGGGGGGGACGACCAGAGTATAGGATTAGGGGGGGACGACCAGAGTATAGGATTAGGGGGGGACGACCAGAGTATAGGATTAGGGGGGGACAGAGTATAGGATTAGGGGGGGACGGACAGAGTATAGGATTAGGGGGGGGGGACGGACAGAGTATAGGATTAGGGGACGGGCAGAGTATAGGATTAGAGGGGGGACAGAGTATAGGATTAGAGGGGGGGACAGAGTATAGGATTAGAGGGGGGGAGACAGAGTATAGGATTAGGGGGGGGACAGAGTATAGGATTAGGGGGGGACAGAGTATAGGATTAGAGGGGGGACAGAGTATAGGATTAGGGGGGGGGAGACAGAGTATAGGATTAGGGGGGGGAGACAGAGTATAGGATTAGGGGGGGGGACAGAGTATAGGATTAGGGGGGGGGACAGAGTATAGGATTAGGGGGGGGGAGACAGAGTATAGGATTAGGGGGGGACGACCAGAGTATAGGATTAGGGGGGACGACCAGAGTATAGGATTAGGGGGGACGACCAGAGTATAGGATTAGGGGGGACGACCAGAGTATAGGATTAGGGGGGACGACAGAGTATAGGATTAGGGGACGGACAGAGTATAGGATTAGGGGGGGGACGGACAGAGTATAGGATTAGGGGGGGGGACGGACAGAGTATAGGATTAGGGGACGGGCAGAGTATAGGATTAGAGGGGGGACAGAGTATAGGATTAGGGGGGGGGAGACAGAGTATAGGATTAGGGGGGGGACAGAGTATAGGATTAGGGGGGGACAGAGTATAGGATTAGGGGGGGACAGAGTATAGGATTAGAGGGGGGACAGAGTATAGGATTAGGGGGGGGAGACAGAGTATAGGATTAGGGGGGGGAGACAGAGTATAGGATTAGGGGGGGGAGACAGAGTATAGGATTAGGGGGGGGAGACAGAGTATAGGATTAGGGGGGGGAGACAGAGTATAGGATTAGGGGGGGGAGACAGAGTATAGGATTAGGGGGGGGAGACAGAGTATAGGATTAGGGGGGGGGAGACAGAGTATAGGATTAGGGGGGGGGAGACAGAGTATAGGATTAGGGGGGGGAGACAGAGTATAGGATTAGGGGGGGGAGACAGAGTATAGGATTAGGGGGGGAGACAGAGTATAGGATTAGGGGGGGAGACAGAGTATAGGATTAGGGGGGGAGACAGAGTATAGGATTAGAGGGGGGGACAGAGTATAGGATTAGGGGGGGGGAGACAGAGTATAGGATTAGGGGGGGACAGAGTATAGGATTAGGGGGGGACAGAGTATAGGATTAGGGGGGGGACAGAGTATAGGATTAGGGGGGGGACAGAGTATAGGATTAGGGGGGGGGACAGAGTATAGGATTAGGGGGAACAAACTTCACATCAGGGCAACACTGAGACTGGGATCCACACAAGGACAAGTAGATAAAGACACAAGACCCGTGGTCCAGACCCGGAACATCTTGTATACTGGGGGGGCTGTACTCATGTCATGGCTCTGGGGGCGCTGTGTTCATGTACAGTGATCAGTGGCCCTAACACTGGGGGCCCCTGGATGGGGTGAATGAGGTTTTCTGGGTCCTGTGATGGGTGCTTGGGGGCCCTCAGAGGCTACTAGAATAGGCTGGAGGCAGTGGGGTCACTTACCTGCATGTCCAGCGGGTCACCTGCTCGGGTAATAATCCTGGCTCCCCTGTCCCGGGGGTGCAGTGTAATAAAATGCCCCCACCACAGTGGGTGCCAAATCCAAGACAAGTGAAAGGGACACTGCCCACAGGTAAATCCACTAATGGGTTCTGCCACTCGGGTGTCGTGTTGTACCCGCGGGTCACCGGGCAGCGGGTGTCATAGTCCAGTCTCAGATAAAGTGCTATAGCAAAAGACAATATCCCCAAGAGTTCCCTGCGCTGTGGCCCCTGGCGGCGGCTGTGGACGGTCCCGGGCGCTGCGCTGTGTGGCCCCTCACTCCAGAGATGAGAACTTGTTCGCTATGAGCCGTAACGCACAAGCCCCGCCCCTCTGCATAACCCCTCCTACTGCCCAGTAACACGCCCCCACAACACTGAAGCCGCGCCCACACCACTTATCCCCGCCCCCTGCGAGAGACTGGAAGAGAGCGGGACACCGAACAGAGAAAGATGAGGCGGAGGAGTCACTGAGGTGTGAGGTACAATATGACATCACTGAGGTACAATATATGACATCACTGAGGTGTGAGGTACAATATGACATCACTGAGGTACAATATATGACATCTCTGAGGTGTGAGGTACAATATATGACATCTCTGAGGTGTGAGGTACAATATGACATCACTGCGGTACAATATATGACATCTCTGAGGTGTGAGGTACAATATATGACATCTCTGAGGTGTGAGGTACAATATATGACATCTCTGAGGTGTGAGGTACAATATATGACATCTCTGAGGTGTGAGGCACAATATATGACATCTCTGAGGTGTGAGGTACAATATGACATCACTGCGGTACAATATATGACATCTCTGAGGTGTGAGGTACAATATATGACATCTCTGAGGTGTGAGGTACAATATATGACATCTCTGAGGTGTGAGGTACAATATATGACATCTCTGAGGTGTGAGGCACAATATATGACATCACTGAGGTGTGAGGTACTATATATGACATCTCTGAGGTGTGAGGTACAATATATGACATCTCTGAGGTGTGAGGTACAATATATGACATCTCTGAGGTGTGAGGTACAATATATGACATCTCTGAGGTGTGAGGTACAATATATGACATCACTGAGGTGTGAGGCACAATATATGACATCACTGAGGTGTGAGGTACAATATATGACATCACTGAGGTACAATATATGACATCACTGAGGTGTGAGGTACTATATATGACATCTCTGAGGTGTGAGGTACAATATATGACATCTCTGAGGTGTGAGGTACAATGTATGACATTATTGAGGTGTGAGGTACAATATATGACATCTCTGAGGTGTGAGGTACAATATATGACATCACTGAGGTACAATATATGACATCACTGAGGTGTGAGGTACAATATATGACATCTCTGAGGTGTGAGGTACAATATATGACATCACTGAGGTGTGAGGTACAATATATGACATCACTGAGGTACAATTTATGACATCACTGAGGTGTGAGGCACAATATATGACATCACTGAGGTGTGAGGCACAATATATGACATCACTGAGGTGTGAGGCACAATATATGACATCACTGAGGTGTGAGGCACAATATATGACATCACTGAGGTGTGAGGTACAATATATGACATCACTGAGGAGTGAGGCACAAAATATGACATCACTGAGCTGTGAGGCACAATATATGACATCACTGAGGTGTGAGATACAATATATGACATCACTGAGGTACAATATATGACATCACTGAGGTGTGAGGCACAATATATGACATCACTGAGGTGTGAGGCACAATATATGACATCACTGAGGTGTGAGGCACAATATATTACATCACTGAGGTACAATATATGACATCACTGAGGTACAATGTATGACATCACTGAGGTGTGAGGCACAATATATGACATCTCTGAGGTGTGAGGTACAATATATGACATCACTGAGGTACAATGTATGACATCACTGAGGTGTGAGGCACAATATATGACATCTCTGAGGTGTGAGGTACAATATATGACATCACTGAGGTACAATATAGGACATCACTGAGGTGTGAGGCACAATATATGACATCACTGAGGTGTGAGGTACAATATATGACATCACTGAGGTGTGAGGCACAATATATGACATCACTGAGGTGTGAGGCACAATATATTACATCACTGAGGTACAATATATGACATCACTGAGGTACAATGTATGACATCACTGAGGTGTGAGGTACAATGTATGACATCACTGAGGTGTGAGGTACAATGTATGACATCACTGAGGTGTGAGGTACAATATATGACATCACTGAGGTGTGAGGCACAATATATGACATCACTGAGGTGTGAGGCACAATATATGACATCACTGAGGTGTGAGGTACAATATATGACATCACTGAGGTGTGAGGCACAATATATGACATCACTGAGGTGTGAGGCACAATATATGACATCACTGAGGTGTGAGGTGCAATATATGACATCACTGAGGTGTGAGGCACAATATATGACATCACTGAGGTACAATGTATGACATCACTGAGGTGTGAGGTACAATATATGACATCACTGAGGTGTGAGGTACAATATATGACATCACTGAGGTACAATGTATGACATCACTGAGGTGTGAGGCACATTATATGACATAACTGAGGTGTGAGGCACAATATATGACATCTCTGAGGTGTGAGGTACAATATATGACATCACTGAGGTACAATGTATGACATTATTGAGGTGTGAGGCACAATATATGACATCACTGAGGTGTGAGGCACAATATATGACATCACTGAGGTGTGAGGTACAATGTATGACATCACTGAGGTGTGAGGTACAATATATGACATCACTGAGGTGTGAGGCACAATATATGACATCACTGAGGTGTGAGGCACAATATATGACATCACTGAGGTGTGAGGTACAATATATGACATCACTGAGGTGTGAGGCACAATATATGACATCACTGAGGTGTGAGGCACAATATATGACATCACTGAGGTGTGAGGTGCAATATATGACATCACTGAGGTGTGAGGCACAATATATGACATCACTGAGGTACAATGTATGACATCACTGAGGTGTGAGGTACAATATATGACATCACTGAGGTGTGAGGTACAATATATGACATCACTGAGGTACAATGTATGACATCACTGAGGTGTGAGGCACATTATATGACATAACTGAGGTGTGAGGCACAATATATGACATCTCTGAGGTGTGAGGTACAATATATGACATCACTGAGGTACAATGTATGACATTATTGAGGTGTGAGGCACAATATATGACATCACTGAGGTGTGAGGCACAATATATGACATCACTGAGGTGTGAGGCACAATATATGACATCACTGAGGTGTGAGGTACAATATATGACATCACTGAGGTGTGAGGCACAATATATGACATCACTGAGGTGTGAGGCACAATATATGACATCACTGAGGTGTGAGGTGCAATATATGACATCACTGAGGTGTGAGGCACAATATATGACATCACTGAGGTACAATGTATGACATCACTGAGGTGTGAGGTACAATATATGACATCACTGAGGTGTGAGGTACAATATATGACATCACTGAGGTACAATGTATGACATCACTGAGGTGTGAGGCACATTATATGACATAACTGAGGTGTGAGGCACAATATATGACATCTCTGAGGTGTGAGGTACAATATATGACATCACTGAGGTACAATGTATGACATTATTGAGGTGTGAGGCACAATATATGACATCACTGAGGTGTGAGGTACAATATATGACATCTCTGAGGTGTGAGGCACAATATATGACATCACTGAGGTACAATGTATGACATCACTGAGGTGTGAGGTACAATATATGACATCACTGAGGTGTGAGGTACAATATATGACATCACTGAGGTGTGAGGTACAATATATGACATCACTGAGGTACAATGTATGACATCATTGAGGTGTGAGGCACAATATATGACATCACTGAGGTGTGAGGTACAATATATGACATCACTGAGGTGTGAGGTACAATATATGATATCACTGAGGTGTGAGGTACAATATATGACATCACTGAGGTACAATATATGACATCACTGAGGTGTGAGGCACAATATATGACATCACTGAGGTACAATGTATGACATCACTGAGGTGTGAGGTACAATATATGACATCACTGAGGTACAATGTATGACATCACTGAGGTGTGAGGCACAATATATGACATCTCTGAGGTGTGAGGTACAATATATGACATCACTGAGGTGTGAGGTACAATATATGACATCACTGAGGTACAATTTATGACATCACTGAGGTGTGAGGCACAATATATGACATCACTGAGGTGTGAGGCACAATATATGACATCACTGAGGTGTGAGGCACAATATATGACATCACTGAGGTGTGAGGCACAATATATGACATCACTGAGGTGTGAGGTACAATATATGACATCACTGAGGAGTGAGGCACAAAATATGACATCACTGAGCTGTGAGGCACAATATATGACATCACTGAGGTGTGAGATACAATATATGACATCACTGAGGTACAATATATGACATCACTGAGGTGTGAGGCACAATATATGACATCACTGAGGTGTGAGGCACAATATATGACATCACTGAGGTGTGAGGCACAATATATTACATCACTGAGGTACAATATATGACATCACTGAGGTACAATGTATGACATCACTGAGGTGTGAGGCACAATATATGACATCTCTGAGGTGTGAGGTACAATATATGACATCACTGAGGTACAATGTATGACATCACTGAGGTGTGAGGCACAATATATGACATCTCTGAGGTGTGAGGTACAATATATGACATCACTGAGGTACAATGTATGACATCACTGAGGTGTGAGGCACAATATATGACATCTCTGAGGTGTGAGGTACAATATATGACATCACTGAGGTACAATATAGGACATCACTGAGGTGTGAGGCACAATATATGACATCACTGAGGTACAATATATGACATCACTGAGGTACAATGTATGACATCACTGAGGTGTGAGGTACAATGTATGACATCACTGAGGTGTGAGGTACAATGTATGACATCACTGATATGTGAGGTACAATATATGACATCACTGAGGTGTGAGGCACAATATATGACATCACTGAGGTGTGAGGCACAATATATGACATCACTGAGGTGTGAGGCACAATATATTACATCACTGAGGTACAATATATGACATCACTGAGGTGTGAGGTACAATGTATGACATCACTGAGGTGTGAGGTACAATATATGACATCTCTGAGGTGTGAGGTACAATATATGACATCACTGAGGTGTGAGGTACAATATATGACATCACTGAGGTACAATGTATGACATTATTGAGGTGTGAGGCACAATAGGTGTGAGGCACAATGTATGACATCACTGAGGTGTGAGGTACAATATATGACATCTCTGAGGTGTGAGGCACAATATATGACATCACTGAGGTGTGAGGTACAATATATGACATCTCTGAGGTGTGAGGTACAATATATGACATCACTGAGGTACAATATATGACATCACTGAGGTGTGAGGCACAATATATGACATCACTGAGGTGTGAGGTACAATATATGACATCACTGAGGTGTGAGGTACAATATATGACATCACTGAGGTGTGAGGCACAATGTATGACATCACTGAGGTGTGAGGCACAATATATGACATCACTGAGGTGTGAGGCACAATATATGACATCACTGAGGTGTGAGGTACAATATATGACATCACTGAGGTGTGAGGCACAATATATGACATCACTGAGGTGTGAGGCACAATATATGACATCACTGAGGTGTGAGGTACAATATATGACATCACTGAGGTGTGAGGTACAATATATGACATCACTGAGGTGTGAGGTACAATATATGACATCACTGAGGTACAATATATGACATCACTGAGGTGTGAGGCACAATATATGACATCACTGAGGTACAATGTATGACATCACTGAGGTGTGAGGTACAATATATGACATCACTGAGGTGTGAGGTACAATATATGACATCACTGAGGTACAATGTATGACATCACTGAGGTGTGAGGCACATTATATGACATAACTGAGGTGTGAGGCACAATATATGACATCTCTGAGGTGTGAGGTACAATATATGACATCACTGAGGTACAATGTATGACATTATTGAGGTGTGAGGCACAATATATGACATCACTGAGGTGTGAGGTACAATATATGACATCACTGAGGTGTGAGGCACAATGTATGACATCACTGAGGTGTGAGGTACAATATATGACATCTCTGAGGTGTGAGGCACAATATATGACATCACTGAGGTACAATGTATGACATCACTGAGGTGTGAGGTACAATATATGACATCACTGAGGTGTGAGGTACAATATGACATCACTGAGGTGTGAGGTACAATATATGACATCACTGAGGTACAATGTATGACATCATTGAGGTGTGAGGCACAATATATGACATCACTGAGGTGTGAGGTACAATATATGACATCACTGAGGTGTGAGGTACAATATATGATATCACTGAGGTGTGAGGTACAATATATGACATCACTGAGGTACAATATATGACATCACTGAGGTGTGAGGCACAATATATGACATCACTGAGGTACAATGTATGACATCACTGAGGTGTGAGGTACAATATATGACATCACTGAGGTGTGAGGTACAATATATGACATCACTGAGGTACAATGTATGACATCACTGAGGTGTGAGGCACAATATATGACATCTCTGAGGTGTGAGGTACAATATATGACATCACTGAGGTGTGAGGTACAATATATGACATCACTGAGGTGTGAGGTACAATATATGACATCACTGAGGTACAATGTATGACATTATTGAGGTGTGAGGCACAATATATGACATCACTGAGGTGTGAGGTACAATATATGACATCACTGAGGTGTGAGGCACAATGTATGACATCACTGAGGTGTGAGGTACAATATATGACATCTCTGAGGTGTGAGGCACAATATATGACATCACTGAGGTACAATGTATGACATCACTGAGGTGTGAGGTACAATATATGACATCACTGAGGTGTGAGGTACAATATATGACATTACTGAGGTGTGAGGCACAATGTATGACATGACTGAGGTGTGAGGTACAATATATGACATCACTGAGGTGTGAGGCACAATATATGACATCACTGAGGTGTGAGGTACAATATATGACATCACTGAGGTGTGAGGCACAATATATGACATCTCTGAGGTGTGAGGCACAATATATGACATCACTGATGTGTGAGGTACAATATATGACATCACTGAGGTGTGAGGCACAATATATGACATCACTGAGGTGTGAGGTACAATATATGACATCACTGAGGTGTGAGGTACAATATATGACATCACTGAGGTGTGAGGCACAATATATGACATCACTGAGGTGTGAGGCACAATGTATGACATCACTGAGGTGTGAGGCACAATATATGACATCACTGAGGTGTGAGGCACGATATATGACATCACTGAGGTGTGAGGCACAATATATGACATCACTGAGGTGAGAGGCACAATGTATGACATCACTGAGGTGTGAGGCACAATATATGACATCACTGAGGTGAGAGGCACAATGTATGACATCACTGAGGTGTGAGGCACAATATATGACATCACTGAGGTGAGAGGCACAATGTATGACATCACTGAGGTGTGAGGCACAATATATGACATCACTGAGGTGAGAGGCACAATGTACGACCTCCTGAGGAGCCCCTTGCAGCAGTTGCAGGTCTCAGGCCGGATCCTGTGGGGTCACTGTGGGGCGTGGATATGAAAACTTGAGGTACCGGGGGGGGGGGGGGGGGGGGGGGGGTCTCGTCGTCGTCACCGCAGATTTTGGGCTCTTTGAAGTTATTTTTAAGAATCTTCAGTTTCAGATAAACAAAAACAAACCGGAGATTGAAGTCATTCAGGTAAATGCCTCACAAGTGGATCAGCTGGAGGGGCAAACACGAGGGGATGAGGGGTACAGAGAGTGCGAGGGCCCGGGAGTCTGAGGGGCCCTTCCCCCATGTAACAGGACGGCTCTGCTACATATGAGCAGTGCGGGGGTGAAGATGTCACTGCACTATTACTATATGGCACCATGAAAAGGGCATCTACGGGGAAATTATTTTTTTTAATCCATTTTGATTATTTCGATTGGCCCCCAATGACAAGACGATCCCAGGGCCCGGCCCTACAATCTGCTGTTACTGCCAGAGGTCCCGTTACCTCCCTATGTGCCCTCACCGGGTGTATGGAAGAGGTTATAGTGGATGACCCCAATTACTGCCCCATATATTTGCTGGGCACAATTGTTTCCTGATTGCCCTCCTCTGTAATGCCGCAGCCAGTAGTTTAGCCCTTGCATTTCTTGGCGACACTCAATGGTTAAATACCCGCACCCCGGGGTGGGATAAAGAGATGGCATCTGAGTGACAGAACCCTAGGTGGGGGGAACAGTCCGACCCCCAGCTAATCCCAGGGTGCACAGCCAACTAGAGGAAGACTGCCAGATTGAAGCAGTGGGGGCACAGGGTGGATGGGGCACAGGGTGGAGGGGGCACAGGTTGGAGAGGGCACAGGTTGGAGAGGGCACAGGGTGGAGGGGGCACAGGGTGGAGGGGGCACAGGGTGGAGGGGGCACAGGTTGGATGGGGCACAGGGTGGAGGGGGCACAGGTTGGAGAGTGCACAGGTTGGAGAGGGCACAGGTTGGAGAGGGCACAGGGTGGAGAGGGCAGAGGGGGCACAGGGTGGAGGGGGCACAGGGTGGAGGGGGCACAGGTTGGAGAGGGCACAGGGTGGAGAGGGCAGAGGGTGGAGGAGGCACAGGTTGGAGAGGGCACAGGGTGGAGAGGGCAGAGGGTCGATGGGGCACAGGGTGGAGGGTGCACAGGTTGGAGAGGGCACTTGGTGGAGAGGGTGGAGGGGGCACAGGTTGGAGAGGGCACAGGGTGGAGAGGGCAGAGCATGGAGGGGGCACAGGGTCAGCTGTGATAGTTTTTTTTTATATACCCAGTGCCGACCCCAAATGTCGCTCGTCAGTAAATGCAGGATGATGTTCTAGAACAAGGTGAGATTGTTCCAGTTCTGTTCCTCCGCTGCCCCATTCCTCGCACCCACATTACAAATAAAGGGCAGAAACCCCAGCAACCCACGCTCCAATGGTGGGGACCAGCGGACATTCCTTTCTTGCTGGTGTCCCCACGTTGGGGTTTACTTACTGTAGTAAGTGATGTCACCCAATGTCCCCCCTGAACCCACGTGGACATCCTGGGGAGCAAATAGATCGGCCACGTTCATGATGGACCCCCACAGATACTGTTCTATAATTTTTTTTAATTTAAATGAGGGGCACTCTGGCTGGCACTGATATGGGGGCAGTGTTGTGGGGTCAGGGCAGACGTAGCAGAGACTGGGCCCATGGCAGAAGCAAAAACATGGAGAGTCTTGTTCCTCCTTCAATCCCCTTGTGGGCATCGGGTGACTTTGTGGAGACGGAGCCTCGTACAGGTTCACAACACCCATGGAGATTGATGGACCAACCTAATCCCCTCACCCCCTTTCTTCATTGGCCCCATAGTGGCCACCTCGGCTGCATGTATGGGGTCGTTTTGGTTATGGGGCAGTCATTGTTATGGGGGGCTGGTATAGGAGCACAATGGCTGTCACTTTTTTATTGGGAATTATTAAAGCATTCTTACTTTCACTGATATGATAGCTCTGTTATGGGGGCACCCTCACTGATATAGTAGCTCTATTATGGAGGCACAGTCACTGTTATGGGGGCAACATTGTGGGGATTCTCTTATGGTGCACTGTTATGAAAGCATTGTCATTGATATGTTAGCTCTGTTACTTATGCACTGTCACTGTTATGGAGGCACAATGTCTTGGCACTGTTATGAGGGCATTGTGACGGTCACTCATTGTAGCTTTGTTATGGTGGCACAGTCACTGTTAAGAGGGGATACTGGCTGAAACTGTTATGGGGGTACTCTGGCATTGTTATGGGTAAGTGCCCAGTGTATTTGCGTTCTACCTGTAGGATCTTGCGTGCTGTGTGGCCGCTGCGGATAATGTTACGGATTTGTCTCCTTATCAGATGTCTTGAGTTTCCTGAAATCTCCTCAGTTATTTGTGGGCGGCTGCTGAGCTGGCGGCCGCCGGGGGAATCTGCGTGTTTACAGCCGCCGCAACGTCAATAAGTTAATGACTAATTACCGAGACGTAATCCGTGCTTCCAGCCAGCAGAACAGAGGATTAAAGCGCGTCCACGCCAGCAGGTTATCGGTCCGATCCGACACTAACGAGCGCGATATTAAAGGTGGGGCGACTGAATGACCAGCGATAAAACGGCTCGTGGTTCTGACATTGCGGCATGTAAATCTGATAGCGACCACACGATACATTGTAACGATTACTAAGACCAGAACGTTGTGGGTACATAGTCGTCCGGAATCGCAGTCCGTCATGTGACCGCACTTATGGCCAATACCATTACCAGCGTCTACAACCCGCACCGATCAAGTGTCAGGCTCAAAAATAAACCCATCCCCCCGATGCTCTTATATAAAGTCCGGTGAGAACCGGCAGATTATTTTATACAGCAGAATCAATGAATGGCCGACAATCGGAAAAATCTGCGGCGGTTTCTACTGACACCGAGATTCCTATCAATGTTTATAAGGTGTTGAGAAATGACTGCCGGCCCGTTGTTTATTCCCTATGGAGGAGGGAGAGCGGACCGGACACCTCTAAGTGGCAATTTTCTGGAGGGGGAAACAATGGGGTCTCTCCCACCTCGTCATTACAGCAACTGTGCGCCAGGTGCTGCCTGCATTTGCGGAGTGGGCCCTTTAAAACGAATTTCTTTATGGGGAAACGTGTAGCATTTAGAATCTGTAACCAAAAATATAATGGGGTGGTCCCCCACATGGTTCCCCTTTATTAGCCAAAGACCACACCTCCTGCATCGCTCAACCCTGGAGGACGGCCGGCCGCTGGGTGACGGGTGCCATGGCCGCCCATTTGTACAGTATATTCCAGAGTAGATCTGATGAAGAGTTCTACAACTTTATCATATACTCTGTGTTTTTCGATTTCTCACCATTTTCAAGATCCCTGCTTGCCATCAGTGAATGGTAACATTCTACATCCACAGGCTAAAAATGCATCTTGACCTGTTACTCCTCACAGCTGAGGTTTTGCTACAATTGTATTTAGCCTAAACAATCCTCTGAGCTAAACCCCTCACCAACACAAATCTCTCACCTGTCCTGATTGTTCGTTTGTTACAATGTATCAGTGCAGGTACAATGTATCAGTCTGGAATCCAAACTATTGAAATATTTGTGTAGCTCGGATACAATGGTAACAAACCCTCAGCTGTGAGGAGTATTAGGTCAAGATGCATTTACAGGCTCTGGATGTAAACAGGAATGTTTCCAGTCACTGACAGCAAGCAACAATGATACAACAATGGCTAACCGTCAGCTGTTAGAAGTATTGGGCCTGTACAGGTGTTCAGCCTCTGAATGTAATGATTAGGACTGCAAGCAGAGATCTTGAAAATGCAGAAAAATTGAAACCCAAAGTATATAAAAAGTTGCAGAACTTTTTTTTTATCATACAACATTAAGTATTGTTTCCATGCCCTACTAGAAGCTGTTCTTGGGGGAAGGGGCTGAAATAATTTTCCAATTGGGGGTCGTATGGTGATGAGGGTTTGTCAAAATTTTGGCTTTTTCCTAGACAGATGACGCTATAGTAAAACCTAACTGAAGGGGTTAACAGGATCGGTGCCACCACATCCCCCTCCGAGGACGGTGGGTCTTGTAATCCCGGCTATTCCAGGGCCCGGCTTCTGCCAGATAACAGGGCGCTCTCTCTTCAGCGGCGGGCGACGCTCTCACCTCTTTTTTGGGGTTTCTAGTGTTTCTCTTCTCACTCTGGAAATAGAAGTTTGGTTTCCTCTGCTAATCCCCCTGCACTGGCGGGGTCACGTCAGATCACCCCCGTGCCAGCCCGCTCTGTACGTCAGGACCTCGCCGTATCACACACTGTTTGCTTTTCTCATATAGATTTTTGGGGGTTAAAGTCACAAAACTAGGGGTGCCCTTCAGATAGCCAATAGTAATCTGTATATAAGGCTCAGCTAACCGTGCCTGTAAGGCCTTATTCACACGAACGTGTCCATTTTGCGCGCGTAAAAAACGCAGCGTTTTTTCCTGCGTTGCAGTTCCGTGTGACATCTGTGTGCGGTGCGCGTCTGCGTTCTTTACGCGCGTATGTCTGTATTTTGCGTTTACGGCCCCGAAAAACGGCTGAAAATAAGCCGTGTGAACATACCCTCATTTCACAAGAGCAGAAGGATAAGTGGCTACTAGCGTCAGTGGCACCGCTTATCTCCGGGGACTGCAGAATACATCCCGTTACACGAGGCACCGCGACATGCATCTCCTACAACTGCTTTTATATCAAAATTGCAGCCGGAAAGCAGGTATTAACGGTGCCATGTGATGGTAAAAGCTGGAATCTGATTGGTTGCTGACCTGTTCTGTATGAGGCCTTATGCGTGGTCAATGGAGATGGTGTAAAAACCGCAATGGGTGCGAGGCAGCGCCTGGACCTTTATTTCGTGGCCTCCAGGCGCCTTCCGTGAACACGGCCATAGTTACCGCTAACCAGCCGCTTCACTCGCCACGTCCGCCACTAATATTCCCTCACCGAAAAATGATTTGCAATATTTTCTGCCAATAAATGACACACGGCCGAGAAATTCACATTGTGAAATCCGCCGTTCTTCATCTCACTTCATTATAAAGGGCTACAAAAGTAACGACACGTCACGACCTGGCGTCATCTACACAATCCAGGAGGATGATGGGGGTGATGAATCCCGGCCTCGTATGTGGCAGCCAAACATTCTGACATAAGCAAGCGCTATTTTCGGAGACCCGGTGTATGTAACGTTACCGTATGCTCGGTACAAGGGGTGTTTATTTTGTAGAATCGGTATTTAAAGGGGACATGTCACCAGTGCCGGCTCCTTCTAGATGAAGTTATCCATAAGTTATTCTATCAAAGACGAACTGCTGGCGCAATGCCACGCAGTAAATAGGCCCTAAAAGTGCCAAAACTGAGCTCCGCCTCCCCTCTCATGACTCTACTGAGGGCTGTCAGAGGGGAGGAGCATTTGCCCAGAGAGGCGGAGCAATAGGTAGGAGGCAGGATTATGTTAATTAGTATATGAATGTAGGGTCTACTGAAGAATCCTACTCCGATACAGACAATGGTAGCGGGCCCCCATCCCGTCAGAGCCCCCACAATCGGTATTAGGGGTGGACGTGTAACATTTGGGGACAGGTGGCACAATAAGTGGCTCAGAATCCCCGTCTTGACCGGAGGTGCTCAGCTCGGTCCTTCACGTTCCTCCGCGTCTCGTCTTCCCTCATTAAAACGCTCTTATTTGAGCTGTTTTTGAAAACAATACTCCTGACCCCCCACTAACCCGGCCAATTACCAGCCTGTCTCCTGCCCATCACTCCGCAGCTTGTGAAAACCACTTGAGCCTTGTTTTCTGGTGTAGACCCCTGAGCTTCATGCCAGGCTCACTGAGACGAGACCGCAGCGCCAAATTAGTCAATGACCTTCACATCGCTGCAACTCGAAGACATTATTATGTCCTAGTCTTACTTGACCTGGGGCTCGTCGTCTTTGATAACATGGACCACCCAGGAACTCTACCATAACTCAACCCATACTGAGCTCCTGAAAACCCGGGCAACCAGGAGGATGGCTGAACCAGGAGCACCACCTGATGGGTATGGGGGTATCAGGATGGGCACCATCCACAACAGAAATGTGTCTCTACCTGAACTGGAGGGAATCCAACTCTAAACCAATCACACACGTACAAAACACAGCCAGCAATAGAGCTGGGGGTACAGGACAAGGATACACTACGGGTATGTTCACACGGAGTGTTTTCAGCTCGGGCCGTAAACGTCCCGAAAAACAACTGAAAAATCGGAAGCAGAACACCTCCAAACATCTGCCCATTGATTTCAATTCTGTGTAAAAAAACGGCCACGAAAAATAAGTGCATGTCACTTCTTCAGCCGTTTTTGGAACCGTTTTTCATAGACTATAGACAAACAGCCGTAAAAAACGGTGAGAAAATTGCGAGTGCCTCAAAATCGTCTGAAAATCAGGAGCCGTTTTCCCTTGAATACAGCTCCGTATTTTCAGACGTTTTTGAGTTTGTGTGTGCACATACCCTAATACTTGGGGTACAGGACAATGACACGCTGACACTTGGGGTACAGGGCAATGACACGCTGACACTTGGGGTACAGGGCAATGACACGCTGACACTTGGGGTACAGGGCAATGACACGCTGACACTTGGGGTACAGGGCAATGACACGCTGACACTTGGGGTACAGGGCAATGACACGCTGACACTTGGGGTACAGGGCAATGACACGCTGACACTTGGGGTACAGGGCAATGACACGCTGACACTTGGGGTACAGGATAATGATACACTGACACTTGGGGTACAGGATAATGATACACTGACACTTGGGGTACAGGATAATGACACTTGGGGTACAGGACAATGACACGCTGACACTTGGGGTACAGGGCAATGACACGCTGACACTTGGGGTACAGGATAATGATACACTGACACTTGGGGTAGAGGATAATGACACTGAAACTTGGGGTCTAGGATAATGACACGGACACTTGGGGTCTAGGATAATGACACTGACACTTGGGGTACAGCATAAAGACACGGACACTCGGGGTACAGGATAATGACACACTGACACTCGGGGTACAGGATAATGACACACTGACACTCGGGGTACAGGATAATGACACACTGACACTCGGGGTACAGGATAATGACACACTGACACTCGGGGTACAGGATAATGACACACTGACACTCGGGGTACAGGATAATGATGATACACACTCGGGGTACAGGATAATGATACACTGACACTTGGGGCGCAGCAGCCGTTATTTAGCAGCTCTCCGCTCAGGCTAATATAGGGGTACAGGATGGGAACCTCCTCTTGACGTCCATATGACAACCCCTATGGGCATTAAACGTAGCGTCTTACTCCGTCTATTTCAGTCTATAATCGTTTCTCACAATTAACCCCTTCGCCTCCCCTCCCCCTTTCTGTACAAGAAAACAAAATTTGCACAATTTCTAGTTGTTTTTGATTTTTTAATATTTTTGGCATCCTGTGTCCGGGGAAAGAAAAACAAGGAAAAAACAACGAAAATAAAACCATTGTTACATAGAGAAAGATCAGGCTCCATTAACCTCTTAACGCCCAGGAGTCCGGGCTAACTGCATCATCTTCCAGGGACACCCCAAGAACATGTTGTACAGGCAGCGCCCCCTAAAGACTGCGGGGGGAAAAGATTTTATTTTTCCTTAGAAAAAAAAAAGTTTTTACAAGATTTTTTTTTTTAAAAAAGGCACGAAAACAGCCCAATAAAATACAGAGGGAGGACTTGGCTTAACCCGTTGGTGGCAATAAGGATGCTACAAGGCCGGCTCCTCCAACAGCTAGGGGAGGGGGGGGGTACATATTTAACATTTATATATATATATAAACACATCAGACACACAGTAATGGTAGTGAGTTGGCCAGCAGCAAACCAAGAAATCGCCCCTACATCCAATAAACGGGGTCTCCCTTCCTATTCCATAGATCTTTCATTAAAAGACACATGAACGTCCCCTCCCACATTATACATTCATTAGCCCTCATCGCCCCCCAACCGTTTGCTATGGGTGAGGGTCACACGCACTGGAATTTTACCCATAAAGGGTTAAAGCAGCTGGTCCCGCGTTCTCGCCATTAAAGTTTGCAGAGTATGAATTCCGTTTCCCGCTCAGCGGCCGTTGCAGACCCCACGTTGCTGCACACGGCCGACTAGCACCAAAAATATCTGGCCGGGTTGTTGGCGGAGACTTTCATAAGGTACCAGTGACATCACGGAGGCACAGCGAGGCTCAAGCCTCAGTAGTCGGACACGTGGCGCCTTCCGTACAAAGGAAACCAATAAGACCGCTCCGGCCTCCTATACGCTATTTATACTGGTATATGGCGTCTACCAGTACGTTTCCACCGCCCGCTCCCGTATGTCTCTGGTACCAGTGACGGCACAAGCTCCTAGAAAACGGCATTCGTGTTACTTTAAATCTGCCCCTTTAAATAATCTTAAAGGGGTTCTCTACACAGATGATGTAAACCATTGGATTCGCACTGCACAACGTTTGTCATACCGGACCAAACAGAACTTATGTCACCTCCTACATAGGTCCGGACATTTTTGTATAGAACGTATATTACCACCCAGTGAAAAGTGGAGGACCCCTTTAAGAACCCGCTGGTCACATGCAATACACAATAAGGTGACTGTGCCTTTAAAAGCCCCAAGACTTTAGGATTTCTGGTTTTATGTAAATAAAAAGTCTTATTCTTGTATAATGAGAAGTTCTGCAACTTTAATTCCCCTACTGTTTTCAATAATTTTGTTTGCTGTCAGTGAATAGAAACATTCTTCTTTACATCCAGAGACTTAAAATCTATACAGACCGAATACTAATTTGCTACAATTGTAACCAGTCTAGACAATCCTCTAAACAGCCTGGACTCCCGACTGATACATTGTAACAAACTATCAGGACAGGAGAGATTTAACGACAGAAATTGAAATCTACGCCTGAGCAGGTGTCGTTTTCCGCTATTATTTTTTCAAATTTCTGTCATAATAACATATTTGGAGATCTGACTCCGGTCCCACCCACTTTTGGCGCCACTTTTTCAAAATGGCGAAAGACGAGAAAGGTCTTAAATTTTTTCGGCAAACATGGCATGCCTCAAAATTTGCGACTTTATTACGCCACACAAATTGTGGCAAATCGCATCATAAACCACCCCCCCCCTCCCCCGAAAGTTGCAGAACATTATACAGTGATTACGCTTCATTTATATAAAACTGGACACTGGCCCTTTAATGCATTTTTGTTACGATTCGCTTCCGTAAAGGCACTAATAACGGGATATGGAACCATCATTGGCAACAGCTGTTGGACAACGGGCGCGGTTCCTATCAGCGCAATTCTAGGAACCTGGTTACAGGACGCCATAACGGTAAATAGCGCCTCGAAGGGGTATAATACGTTTTCTAGACACGTGACTCATTAGCGCGGTCGTCCAGTAGGAAATCTCCCGCGCTCCTTAGGGCTCATGCTCTGCAGGACTTTACCCGGGGGCGGCGAGAATCCGTTCTGCTGTAAAACGTCACGACAAAACCGCCTCAATATCGTACAAATTCAAGCAGTAAAATAATAATAATAAAAAAAAAAATTCAATATGGCAATTTATTCATATGTAAAACACGCGCGCACATCTCATACATCTATACACGTGTGCGTCGTACGGGACACACGCCACATTTTACTACTCCTGTGGTTATACGCAGCCGCAGGGCCCCCAGACGCACCGACATCATGGACAATAAGGGGAGGGGGGTCAACAGACATCAGACACGTACACAAGGCGGGGATATAGGATCTCTAGGGTGGTGTTCACACTTCGCCATCAATTTGCTTTTTTTTTTTTTTTAACTGCAATTTTCCCAAAAATTTCCTTTGACCGCAACGTGTGAATACGGCCTTAAAGGCCCGGCGCAGGTATAAACCACGAAAAAAAAAAAATAAGGAAAAAGGCCTGAAAAATTCAGGTTATTACACGACTCCTCAGAACACGTCAGGAACTGAGTTTTTTTTTTCTTTTCCGTTTTGACACAAAAATTTTCAAAAAAACAAAAACACCTCCCCCCACGCACAACTCTATAAAGGTGTAGCAGCGGCAGCCATTTTGCTCAGTAAGATTTGTCTGTAGTGTAATATATAGATTATATAGAATTTTCTACCTATTTTTCGCAGTGGCGGGCTGTGCGCCCGAATTTTAACAAAAAAACGGAAGGGTTCGCTTTAAGAAAAAAAGATATTTTAACCCTTTTTTTGCAGCTTGTGTATAAGATGAATGGTTGAATGGGACCTTGTGGTGTTTTTGCCTCTTCACACCGATCCCTCGGTACAGATACTGCGACATTTGCAACGTTCTCGGCGAGGTGACCCCTCGCACGTGCTCCCTCTTAACACTTCTACCCGATACAAAGACGGTCAAACTGTAGGTTTCTTTAGGTCAATTATACATCTGCCTATAATGTTCATTCCTTCTGCAAATATTTGTCTTGTACCGATCTTAGGTTACATCGGGTCTTATGCTCCAGTCACATCCAGAGCTGCATTCAAAACTCTACTGGTTACCATTGTAGCTGATTAACGCTATAATATATCCTTACATTATAGAGGTCAGAGCTGCATTCTTCTGATACAGGGCTCCAAATCCTCTGCATAGACAGTTACATGATAAAATTTGGACTTCCTGCAGCCACCACTAGGGGGAGATCACTGAATTCTTATTATACATTGAACTCAACAGTAAGCTCCTCAGCTCCACCTAGTGGTGGATGCAGGAAGTCTGAATTTTATTATGTAGGGGGATTTGGTGCTCTGTATCGGAAAAATGAAGATCGTACTCACTTTACGGCTCGTCTGACTCCCATGATGTACTACACTTTGGTGAATTGCATTGTGGGAGATGTAGTGGTGTATAGTCTCCACTGCCTAACTGTATAGGCACAGACTAAACAGGGGGAAACTATGATATGTGAGTTACTGCAGACTTCCGAATGCAGCTCTGGATGTGACTGGAGTATTAGACATAATGTGATCAGTAAAGCAAAGTGACTTAACATTTTATGCAGATTTAACCCGTTAATCACGGTTCGTTCAAGGCTTTCCTAGAAGTCTCCTCAGTCTTTCGGCTCCAGGTCAGTTCCTGCCTCATTTTTACGTTGACGTCTTCCCGCTGCCGCCGAGACGCTCGATGCCTCGTTTCCGTAAATGGAACATTTGCCTCCTCGCGGTTGTATTCAGAACATGGCGAGTAGGTGACCGGTTGACTTTAAGGATTTTACCGCCCGGACCAGACGGCTCCTGATTTATAAAGTTTATCCTGTAGGAGCCGGTAACAGGGACCTGCAGCTTCGGAATGATCCGCAGACTGATGAAAACCTTTGACCTCGTCTGGACAGAACTTACTGGAGAAGCCTAAACATCCCGTCACATCCCCCCCCCCCGAGTCTCAACAATTGTATCCTGCACGGTGGCGGTTCCCATCTCCGAGGCGTCCATGTTTTATGGCGTCCCCAGTCCCCCCATAAACCTCTTGGTTACATCTGGATTGTATGGATTCTGAATGATAAATTGAATTCCTGAGTTTATCAGAGGTCAGGGAAGGGGGGCACTAACTTATCTCCAGGCTAAGACATCCCAGGAGTTAGGCGCCAACTTCAGGTTTATTGCGCGGTTCCGCCTGCGAGAAGTCTCACAATCCGCCTGCCATTAGGATTCATAGGAGGATCAATGAGCTCAGTTCTACTCACCGACCAAACTTCACGGCAGCGTCTCCTCCACCCCAGCAGGTCATGTTTTAAGGATTTCCCATAATGCATTGACACGAATGAAATCACCTGCCACTGTCCGGAGGATCGATCACCGGGACCGAGCGGCTTCCCATTTTTAGAAAAATCTGATTAATACAGCAGCCTGAGATGGAGAGGTCATGGTGTAGTCTGGTTGCTAGGGATACACTGTCCTAACAACCGGTGTTGTCAAGCAGTACACGACCCTAGCAACCAGTCTGTCACTGAACTCAGAAAAAGAGGCAAGGGGAGTCGGACGAGTTTAAACTAGACCGGTCTCCATCTCTCACTGCCACCTTAACCCTATGTTCTGTCAAAATAAGGCAGAGGACCCCTTTAAATTTGGTGTACACTTCATTGCAGCCCCCCATTTGGGACATGGGGGGGTGCTATTGCACCCACCTGGATAGTGTTTTTTTTTAGGGGATCTGAGACGGACAGTTTTGATGATGAATCCCCAATACATGACCTGTTGGAGGTAGTGGAGAGCTGGTCAGTGGGATGTGAAATGATAGGTGTGGTAGTACCAGGAAGGACGGGCTGTGGGGGTGCTGCTGGTGGATTGCTGGGTTTGATGATCGGTGGCTGGCTGATAGAAACCTTCCCCGGAAACAGGAATAAATGTCACCAGATAATCTGTGCAACAGTAGAATCAGTCCCAGGATAACGGAGCCTGGACGAGCTGCGGAGGATGGGTGTGATGGGCGGAGATCTCCAGGCGCTGTAGTCCGGAAGCTTTGAGGCATCTTGGAATAACCAGATCTATAGACTTTGCGATATTTCGGATAGAAGTCTCCTTAGATTATGAGCTCGGTCACCGTTCATCTGGTCAGGGTGGAGCTTCATCCTTTACCACATCATCCCTGCCGCCGCCGCCATAGTCAAACCGTCACAAGGAGCCCGGGCAAACCCTCTTATTGCATTTCTGTAGTGAAAGTCCCGTGTATGAACGGAAGAGTAAACCCACCAAAACCCAACGGCACGACCCCGGGAGGGTCAACTCCACCCTGAAGAAAAAGGGGAGGTCTTTTTTTTTTTGGTCCTATGGTGGGGGAGAGGGTCGCATTGAACCCCCAGAAACCACGAGAAGCCCCTGCAGTAACGGTACATACAGCGCAGTTTGTGACAGGCAGTGCAAGGCTGGATGTGCGGCTCTCTACCCCAGGAGAGGAGAAGGAAAGAACTCGTAGACTAACACTGGTGTCCGTATTATCCGAGCCGCAGGCGGTGACCTCGATCTCCGTGGCTGGGGGGGGGGGGGGGTCAGGAGGACTCTTCCAAGGCATTGACAACTTGTTCCAGGATATCAGGGCAGTGATCTGCAATCTGCTGGAGGATGGCGTTGGCGAATTCCTGCAATTCCGTGCTCTCGTGCTCGCACTTTTCTAGCTCTTCGCTCAACTGGAAGGAGGACAAGGAGACATTATACAAAGCAGGAGGAAGCAGGGGGAGCTCACTACATACAGATACATACAGCTCCCATAGTTACATGATAACATTCTGCTGCCTGCAGTCACCACTAGGGGGAGCTCACTACATACAGATATATACAGCTCCCATAGAGTTACATGATAACATTCTGCTGCTGCAGCCACCACTAGGGGGAGCTCACTACATACAGATATATACAGCTTCCATAGAGTTACATCATAACATTCTGCTGCCTGCAGTCACCACTAGGGGGAGCTCACTACATACAGATATATACAGCTCCCATAGTTACATGCTAACATTCTGCTGTCTGCAGTCACCACTAGGGGGAGCTCACTACATACAGATATATACAGCTCCCATAGAGTTACATGATAATATTCTGCTGCCTGCAGCCACCACTAGGGGGAGCTCACTACATACAGATATATACAGCTCCCATAGAGTTACATGATCACATTCTGCTACCTGCAGCCACCACTAGGGGGAGCTCACTACATACAGATATATGCAGCTGCAATTGAACAGTAATAAAGCTACATGCAGTGAGCCTCCCCTAGTGGTGGCTACAGGCAGCCAGAATTTTACTGTTCACCTGCATATTTCTATGCAGGGGATTTAGAGCTCTGTAATAGAAAAAGGAGTCCCGGACATTATAAAGATATATTATAAAATGAACAGCACAAAATGTTGGCTATAAAACCCGATGTTCAAGTGTGGAGATCTACAAAAACACAAGCAACAAAAGTAAAAACCTGTCCTGGATGTATAAATAAAGTTTGTTACAGGAGCTCAAACTTCTAATATAATTCTACTGTGTGCGGTATATTCGGGTGGAGTTACGTTAAAGCGATTTCCCTTTATGACTACTGTGACTGGACTGAAGTCTGGGCCAGGCTAGGCCAGTGTATAATGGTTCTTCTACTCCCCCACGCTCACCTCTATGGCCGTCATCTTCTGCAGCCTCTGCTCCCAAACTGCCCGGCTGTCATCCAGGTAGTAGGAGTCAGGCGGGCGAAGCGCTTGCAGGATCTGGGGGTCTCTGTCCTGGCACAGAGCAGTCAGATGCCCGATATACAGTTTGAGTTTGCTGCGATTCTGGTCAAGGTCTAAGAGGGGCTGGATCATCTAGAAGGAAAAGAAGTCAAGCTGGTTAAGTTAAGCCATAGAGAATGCCTTATATGCCACCCAACCAATGATGTCAAGAAGATGCCACCAAAAGCACCACCACCATCACCTGAGAGGAACCAAACCAAGCAGCACCTCCCCAGACCGAAGCAGGACCTGACCCGGACCGAAGCAGGACCTGACCCGGACCGAAGCAGGACCTGACCCGGACCGAAGCAAGACCTGACCCGGACCGAAGCAAGACCTGACCCGGACCGAAGCAAGACCTGACCCGGACCGAAGCAAGACCTGACCCGGACCGAAGCAAGACCTGACCCGGACCGAAGCAAGACCTGACCCGGACCGAAGCAGGACCTGACCCGGACCGCCGCAGGACCTGACCCGGACCACCGCAGGACCTGACCCGGACCGAAGCAGGACCTGACCCAGACATCTTATTCTGCACATGGTATGAAGCCAAAATGAATGGAGACAATCACAGAAACCAGTCGAGACAATCCTCTGTGAGCGACAAAGTCTGAACTCCAGACTGATACACTGTAACAAACTATCAGGAGAGGAAAAATATTTGTGTGGGTAAATTTTTCACAACACAGAGTATTATCTAGACTATCACAATGTAGCAAATCTTCAGCTGTAAGAAGTATTAGGTCTGCATCAGTTTTTAGCCACTGGATAAAAAAAACCAAGAATATTTCCATTTACTGACAGCAAACAGAAATCTTGAAAATGGTAAAGTATTCAAGTCTATTAGAAAGTTGCGAACTTTCCAATAAACTGAATTGACATAAGACTGGCCCTTTAACAAGATGGATAGGACTGTATATAGCGCTGTGGATCCTGCCGTTCTTTAGAAGGTAGAAATAGTGACACGTGGTATCGGGTGTAGAGCGGCGGCGGGTCCGCAGATACCTTATCTCAGAGTCACGTTCACAGACAGGAGCGCAGGCGGCGGCCGGGTGACGTGTCTCAGCGCTCGCTTACAGAGCAGAGAGGCTGTCCGCACCAGATAAAGCCGGATTATGAAGCTGTGATAGAAAGCAGCGGCTGCGGAGATCGGGAGCTCCCGAGGGGTTCACTGCGCCGCCTGGAAAACTGATAAAAGCGAAGCAGAGGAGGCTGGGAGATAACAAGGGCGACCGACGAGCCAGGGAAAGCGTTACGCATTGCGTTTTGTGAACGTACCTATAGGCCCCATTCACCCAATGAGGGGCAAAAAAAGCGCCTCCGTCGGGCCCGTATAACTTTTTATTATTTACTGTATAGAAAAGCGTAGTCAACTACACTTCTATACAAGATCTCTGCTTGCGGTTTATGAACAGAAACATGTGTCTTGACATCCATAGGATGAAAACCTGTACAGCACTAATACTTTTACAGCTGAGGGTTTGTCACAATTGTATCCTGCCTAGAAAATCCTCTGTTAGGTAACCATCAGCAGCACAAATCTCCTGTTACAATGTATCAGTGCAGGTGAAATGTATCAGCCTGGAGGCTGTATAGACTGGATATAAATGTAACAAACCCTCAGCTGTGATAAGAATTAGGTAAACAATGTCGCCATACACTGACAGCAAGCAGAAAGTTGCAGAGCGTTTAGGCTTTAGTTACAGAAGACTGGACCGGCCCTTTAAGATCATCGTCTTCTGGTTCTCCGGACTCCTCTAGCTGGATCCTGAGCACATGCTGGAGGGGCCCCGGGGTCAGGCAGAGGATTTGTTACACATGATTCTGGCTGAAATAAATGGAGTCTGCACATGTCTGAGCCTCATCCATCAGTCTGACCCTAAATAGCGTGCAGCCGCGTATAACACTGCGGGGAGGGGGGCAGCGGATCAGTACAGAACGAAGGAAGCCGCTCCCCCCATCCAAACACAAAGAGGAGACCCCCACTATCTCATACACTACCCCCCAGTCTCTCCATCAAGCTGTTCAGATGAATTCAATCTTTTGCCCTCTGTTATCAGCCATTTCAGGCTGGGAAAAAGCTGCAACTATAGGACGGGTGAATACAATCTATTGTTCTCTCTTATCAGCCATTGCAGACTGGGGAGAGGCTGACAGTAGGACAGGTAAATGCATCTATTGTTCTCTGTTATCAGCCATTCTGCAGGGTCTGTATACTGTATTTGTATGTAAGGCGGCCTTAGAACCATTGATGCCGGAATAAAGGGGTTAGACGGCATCTGTGTCTCATATTCACTGCGCATGGGAAGCAGGAGCCGGGCACACGCAGCAGAATACACTTTATTCCGTTAGTCCGGCACTTTATGGGAATCCTGATAATCCGACATCCTCCAAATGAACAGGAACGGACACCTGATAATCCGCCACCTTGACCACAAGATATAGTTTGGCCATTTCCTAGTTATATCTGTTTCCAGGAAAGCTGGGTGACAACCAATATGACATTACATCACTGCTCTCACAGGGTTGTCACCCAGCTTTCCTGGAGTCCTGAATGACAATTCTGCCTAGTTATTCATTGATATTGGAGCAAGACAATGTCTGCAAATAATCAAGCCCGTTTATTTGACTCTGGGAAAGCTGGGTGACAACAAATATGTCCAGCACTGCAGCTCCCGGAGGTGCTTTCACTCGGCTCTCCCAGACTCCAGAATGGTAGATATACTTGCCTATAAATGACACATCCCTTATACCAGTATGACGGCACAATGAGGTAGATTTGCCTTAAGGACTGCAGGAACGTTGTGTAACTGCTCGGCTGTAATGGTGGCCATGTAGGTAGGCACCCAGCTTTCCCAGATACAGATATAATGAAGAAATATTATGACAATTTACACGGGATGTTTCCTCGTACAGTTTTCTATGTAGGGGACTCGGGTTGTATGGAGAAGTCCTGGAAATTCCCGGGAAGTAGTGAGGGGTGATAGCGCCATACACAGCCACAGCGTGCGACCCCCGGGAGCTAATCCTCTTATTCAGGGGCAGATCCTGGTGACAATGGGGGAGATAACAGATGAAATGGAGCACGGCAAAGCCCGTTAAGCTCGGCTACGCCGCACAGAGATCATGGAGGGGTTTAAGCATGTGCGCGGCCGACTTCATTAAGAAAATCATCGTCTCTGGCGCGACGCAAATCCTTATTAATAAAGATATTGAAACGAGATCTCACATGTGGAGGCTCAAGAATGTGCCCTGCAAGGCGGAAGACAGATGAACTGCGTCATGTGACCCAATCATCACACAAGAAGCCATTGTGGAATAGAATAGTTTCTATTTTTGCATTGTTTTCTATCGGCAGTGTAAAGTATGGAGGTTTCCATTCTGGGTGAAATGGTTACATTATCCAGCTGTTGGGAAACTACAATCTCCAGCATGCCCTTACGGACTCCTTTTCAGCCTCTGGAAGTAAACAACGAATATTTCCGTTCACTGACAGCAAGCGGAGATCTTACAAATGGTACGAAATTAAGCCAGAAAGTTTTAGAATAAAAAAGCGCATGGATAACGAGGTTATGTGACCACCAGGACATGACATCATAAGGACACCCTATAGCCGCAGCTGTGGGTTTGGTACAGTGTCTACAGGAGACATATTCAGTGCACAATCCCCCATTTATTTCAGCAATGAGTGGGTTAACTGTACATGAGGGGGCAGCAAGTTCTCTCTTCTGGGTTGGTGGGGGGTCAAGAGGAAGAGACTGTCCAAGATGCTCCTCAGATGCTCTGAGATCACGCCAAGGGACACAGTGTTTGTGAGCGGTTCCTCAGAAGTGGCGCCAGCCCGAGCTTCACCTCACACTGAGACCAGGACAGGACGGGGGAGATCTGAAAACTATCCCCTCCGAAGGGGTCTGGGCTGGCCCCCGATGCAAACAATATCCCATGTATGCACCATTGTTTTCTGCTGTGCAAATTAAAGAGACGACATCATCGGCGCGGCCAGAACTAACATGCGGCGAATCCGGGGGGAGGACGCTGCACCGGAAAACCCACAGGAACCATCGTTATCTTTGTATCAGTCTAATACTGTATATTCTAAAATATAAGACCGGCGTGCTCCTCCACCCATCAGTGCAGGGCCATTGTTTTACCTCTCTTACCCAGAATCCCACAGGTATTGCAGTTTAGTAGGGGAGTCATAGGTAACAAAAGCAAAACTCCATTTTTACCAACATTGCAAATACTTTACTGTTTTTGCACCAATTCTGAGGTTTTTTTTCCATATACATTCCTCTATTCACAACCAAAGCTGCTTTCAAAATTCTGCTAGTTGCCCACGGATACAGGTAATGAATGAACTTCGCCCCTCTGACATTTTCGCTGTGACTGGATACTTGAGCCCCACAATGCACTGCTCACTTGTAACAGAAAACCAGCAGAATTCTGTATTTAGCTTTAGACCTGACTGAAGAAGAAAAATCAAATAACTCAACATCACAGCGGCAAAGGATCTACAAAAAACAAAGTAACGATGATGGGCCGCACCGCTCGGTGTATTTAGGGTTAACTGACGGTCGCATGGCAACACAATATTTTGGCGTCTGCGTGCTGTCTTCAATTGGCAGGAATGTGCCAGGAGCCATGACGGGCAGAATTAACAAGCTTCTTAATTACATGATAAGGACAATGGCCGCCACTTAACATCTCACCCCTCGCCGGCCTGAGGGTCTCAGATAAGAAAAGTCCCGGGAGAGGAAGCGAAGGGCACAGACACTGGGTGCAGGCTGGCACACTGACACAGGGACGGCCACAGAGCATCTTCCCTGGGTTACTACTACACAGCGACGTCCGTGATGTCATCACAGCGACATCATATCCTGACGTGGTGTCACAATACGGAGACCAGGACAAGCCCAAACAGAGGGACCGGGTTGTGTGCCCCTTTCTTACCCCGGATGCTGCCGAGTACTTTGCTGGTAAACTTCCGGCAGAGATTAAGGAATTGATTAAATAGCAGCCCCCTAATACATTGTTGCACCCGCTGCTGTTTGTGGCAGTCTGTATCTGGCAGCAGCAACACTGTCCCGCTCACACAGCTGCCCTGCTGTAGTTTGAGCTTGTGGCTGCAGTTATCAGGACCAGCTCTGTCACTGGGGAATCGCTAGTTAAAGGGCTCAACCCGGCTTGTATAATGAGATGTTCTGCAACTCTCTAAGAGACTCTTTCACTTGCTCGATATATCTGCTTGCTGTCAGTGAATTGGAACTTTCTAGTTTACATCTGAAAAGTCATACAGAATTCGTGCTGCTCACAAGGTATGTTACAATTGTATCCAGTCTAGACAATCCTGTCTGATACATTTTACCTGTACTGATACATTGTACCAAACTATCAGGACAGGAGAGAGATCATTGCTGTTCACCTCACAGAGGATTGACTAGACTGGATACAATTGTGACAAACCCTCAGCTGTGGGAAGTATTAGTTCCGTACGGGTTTATAGCCTCTGGATGTCAAGACACGTTCCCCTTCATTGACAACAAGCAGAGATCTTCTGTAGAAATGTGTAGTTGACTACGCTTTTCTATACAGTAAAAATGAATAAAGGTATACCAGCCCGATGGAGGCCAAAAGGACACTCCTTAGTTCACATAACTCCACAGCAGAGGGTTCGTTACAATGTACGTGGTTAAACTTTTAAGGAGAATCTTTAAAATTGTAATCGTCGTCGTTGAGGAGCGATCGCTGCGTGTGGCGGATGGGAAAGGGTTACCGAGGGCGCTGCTTCCAGATGACCCCGATCCGGTGAAAATGCTTGAATAGGCGGCAGTTATGTCGCGGAGGGAGCGGGTTCCCATAGACATCACAGGTGCGGAGTCCTCTGCATTCCTCTAATTACATGCTCTGTGAATTTCTCCAACATCAACAACAAGGGAAGGGGGGGGGGGATAAAAAAAAAACCAGAATAGCGGGATTAAATCCTGATTAACCCCTTCACCTTTCGCTTTCCGATCTGCAGGGGTCGGGTGATGAGAACAAAGCGTCACTTTCATGATGTAATTGCAGGGGGGGGGGGGGTGATAAGAAGTTTTTGGTGATTTTCCCACTCGATGCAATCTTCAAACTTTATCAGAGAAAGTGACGAGACGTTAGACATGATGGCGTATCCGGAGAGTAGGGTGTCACCTGATTGGAGGGTCACAATTTATTCTGTATATGCCCCCAAAACATGGCTGAATCTCCCAAAAACAGCGCCACTCCTGTCCACAGGTTGTGTCTGGTATTGCAGCTCAGCTCCAATGACATTAACAGTTCTGAGCTGCAATACCACATACAACCTGTGGAGAGGTGTGGCGCTGTTTTAGAGAGAAAGCAACCATGTGCAGACTCCCTGATGGCGCTCAGTAGTCACGATCCGGTAGAAGCTCCGGCTGAGGCCAAGAAGAGGATGGCGGGAGAAAACATCCAGAGCAGCTGCAGGTAGAAAGGTAAACTTTGGGGGCATATGCAGTTTTTCCGAAATGGAAAGTGATGTCCATAGTCTATACACTACAAGAAAACAGCGCCCCTAATGGCCAATCTAATCAATGCAACTGAGCCTGTAAAAAAGATGAAATCACCTGCAGGGATAAAGAGGCACGAATGGCATCTGTGAGGCACAATGACGCCTCCACCTTGCGCTGGTTACCGATTTTGCATTTCCGTCACCAAATAATTACCAGATAATTGCATAGTGAATGAGATATTACACGAGCCACCACAGATGGAGAGGGTAAGAGGGGTACACCACAGCGGGCACATGCCAGGGAGAGGAGGGGGTGAATGGCACCGGTGACATGCAGATAGATTGGATAGAGACATGCAAGATGCCAACGATGAAAGATCCCAAGACGAAGCGAGTTCTCACCGTTCTGAACAAAATGGCTGACCTAATCATCTCATTGGTTATGCCCAAATACCCTCCTCATCATCCTATTGGTTGAGATGATGAGGATAGAAGGAGCATCAAAGAGCAGCATGAGGGATGAAACAAACACCTGGTTAGTGACTGGAGACATAAGATTATTATATACACATGGTTATTGATCATCCAATCTGATCTTACAATCTGATTGCCTGACAATTACATCTAATTACAATCTGGTCTGACAGATTTCATTGTTTAATGCGCTCACAAGGGATCTCCCATACTTTCTTCTGGCTAATATCAGTCCATATGACTTATCCATTCTAACAAATCTGATTGGATGTTAATTGCTCATTATTTCTGGCTAAAGTTGCCTGCCGGTGGAATGTATCCAGGAGACTTACCTGCAAACTTCTAGAAAGTCAGGAGCTACGTGAAAACGTCTCCTTTTAGGTCACATTATACACGGGGGATAAGTCATGTGACTACTTCTGTACAGGCCAAACTGCGGTTAAAGTTGCAGAATGGCGCAACAATGTTTCGTCTGCCATACAGGAGTTACATAGTGTCACATTCATTGTGCATTCCTATAGGACAATCTTTGGCCTTGGAGGGTGATTTATCTTGGTGCCCACGTATGTGGGTATAGGGGGTATCAATACCCGGACAAACAATGCAGACTCAATGGGTCACACAAGATCAACCAACCTGATCGGGCGAGGGCTTGTGGTTGGTTTGGTTGGACTGGGCAGAAGTCTTCAGGTGATCGACTTCATAATTGTCCGCCATCAGTTTCATCCTGTTCTGTGTCTGTAACCAGAGCGAGAAAAATATCAAACACTGAATTACATTGTCACCCGATCCCGGAAACCTACAGTGAAGGGTTAACAGCGCAGATTTCAGCAGTACATCTCGTTCTACAATAACTCCCCCCCACTCCCCCCAAACACACTAAAGGGGTCACCCAGCCACAACAAGTACAAGGGTTAACAGCTGAATACATACATGGGACATCAGAGGAAACAAGCACAGATGTGCCGCACACAGGGGGGGGGGGGGGGGGCGCGGACACGGCAATGTCACCCCCCGGGGGCAGGGTAAATATTACTCAAGGTCCAAACTATTTCAACTTGAGCTTGTAAGTCACAGGCAAGATGCTGCTTTACAGCTGACTGAAAACAAGGAACCAATGTTTACAAGGAGAGAAATAAAGACACAGACCGGGACAAAGTGGACAGAGGGCGCCGCAGACATGAAAAAAGAGAGAACAGGGGGCGCTGCAGACCAGGACAAAGCAGTCAGAGGTGCTACAGACAGATGAGGGAATGAGGAGGATTACAGGACTGGTCAGTGTAGTAATCCAGAAATCAGAACAGAAGAATAAGGAGTGCAGCTCTGGAGCATAATACAGGATGCAACTCAGGATCAGTACAGGATAAGTAATGTAATGTATGTACACAGTGACTCCACCAGCAGAATAGTGAGTGCAGCTCTGGAGTATAATACAGGATGTAACTCAGGATCAGTACAGGATAAGTAATGTAATGTTTGTACACAGTGACCCCACCAGCAGAATAGTGAGTGCAGCTCTGGAGTATAATACAGGATGTAACTCAGGATCAGTACAGGATAAGTAATGTATGTACACAGTGACTCCACCAGCAGAATAGTGAGTGCAGTTCTGGAGTATAATACAGGATGTAACTCAGGATCAGTACAGGATATGTAATGTAATGTATGTACCCAGTGACTCCACCAGCAGAATAGTGAGTGCAGTTCTGGAGTATAATACAGGATGTAACTCAGGATCAGTACAGGATATGTAATGTAATGTATGTACCCAGTGACTCCACCAGCAGAATAGTGAGTGCAGCTCTGGAGTATAATACAGGATGTAACTCAGGATCAGTACAGGATAAGTAATGTAATGTTTGTACACAGTGACCCCACCAGCAGAATAGTGAGTGCAGCTCTGGAGTATAATACAGGATGTAAATCAGGATCAATACAGGATAAGTAATGTATGTACACAGTGACTCCACCAGCAGAATAGTGAGTGCAGCTCTGGAGTATAATACAGGATATATCTCAGGATCAGTACAGGATAAGTAATGTATGTACACAGTGACTCCACCAGCAGAATAGTGAGTGCAGCTCTGGAGTATAATACAGGATATAACTCAGGATCAGTACAGGATAAGTAAAGTAATGTAGGTACACAGTGACTCCACCAGCAGAATAGGGAGTGCAGCTCTGGAGTATAATACAGGATATATCTCAGGATCAGTACAGGATATGTAATGTATGTACACAGTGACTCCACCAGCAGAATAGTGAGTGCAGCTCTGGAGTATAATACAGGATATATCTCAGGATCAGTACAGGATAAGTAATGTATGTACACAGTGACTCCACCAGCAGAATAGTGAGTGCAGCTCTGGAGTATAATACAGGATATAACTCAGGATCAGTACAGGATAAGTAAAGTAATGTAGGTACACAGTGACTCCACCAGCAGAATAGTGAGTGCAGCTCTGGAGTATAATACAGGATATAACTCAGGATCAGTACAGGATAAATAATGTAATGTATGTACACAGTGACTCCACCAGCAGAATAGTGAGTGCAGCTCTGGAGTATAATACAGGATGTAACTCAGGATCAGTACAGGATAAGTAATGTATGTACACAGTGACTCCACCAGCAGAATAGTGAGTGCAGCTCTGGAGTATAATACAGGATATAACACAGGATCAGTACAGGATAAGTAATGTATGTACACAGTGACTCCACCAGCAGAATAGTGAGTGCAGCTCTGGAGTATAATACAGGATGTAACTCAGGATAAGTACAGGATAAGTAATGTAATGTATATACACAGTGACTCCACCAGCAGAACAGTGAGTGCAGCTCTGGAGTATAATACAGGATATAACTCAGGATCAGTACAGGATAAGTAATGTATGTACACAGTGACTCCACCAGCAGAATAGTGAGTGCAGCTCTGGAGTATAATACAGGATGTAACTCAGGATCAGGACAGAGTAAGTAATGTAATGTATGTACACAGTGACTCTGCTGTTTATGTAGATTAGTTGTATATGGGGTTCAGGTGTCATATAGGCTTTTAGGGAAGAGTTCCACTAGTTTGTGTAAAAAATATCTGGGCCTTGTAGTTCCACCCTGACGTGTCCTGTCTCTATGGTTAGGGGACATCGGTCACAGTTATTTGCTTTTCCTGCAGTAAAACATTTCTGCTATTCTGGAGGAGACGTCACCTGTCAAGAAGGAAACAATGTGATAAATAGTGGGAGTGGGACCCACAGAGAGGGGGCGCTACAGGTATTTAGCAGGCAATGTCAGGAATCCAGTCTTTGCTCTATAGGGGGGGCTGCTGATTTCCCCTCATTCCTGTGTTATTATGTAATGATCTGTGGGAACATTATTTATTCTATTTAACGTCTGGATGGAAGAATTCTTTAGATTGATCGACTGTTGCTGGACAGTGAAGTCCCTGGGAAGCTTGGCTGAGGAGCTGACGATTATATCCTGTCGGACGCCACATTCTAGACTGACACTTTAAACAACAATTTGAGGGGGAAAAAAATCTGTCACATTGTCAGACATTCTATTCAGCTGCTTCTTGGATGTGTCTGTTCCTGGGAAAGCTGGGTGACCATCCAGACAGCCCTCATCCAGCTTTTCTCGAGTTCTTTATTCCTATTAGAACCACATACACATCAGCGTCTCTTCCTGTACTGTGTGTGACCCCCTCGCAGGCAGCGGAGGATGGATGACCCCCCAGAAAAGCAGGATGCAGCGAAAAACAGCCAGATCTGTACTTGGCGAGACAGCGGCTCAGAGACGGGGGGCGAGCAGCAGGTGACAGAGGTTTGGCACGGATGACAAAGACAACGTCACCGGAAAGAAGACAAGGATGAAGCATCTGCACCAAGAAATAAGCTGCTCCCGGCTGAAGACTGGGGGTGGGGGGGGCAGTCTATTCTGCGCTGTGCAAGAAGTCAGTGCTCAATTTATTCATTACTAGAGACATAATATTCAGCACCGAGCGCACAGACAGCCCCACCGTGTGAATGTCAATGCTCCGTACTATCACAGGTATCAGTGTGATCAGTACTGTGGTATTACAGGTATCAGTGTGGTCAGTACTGGAGTATTACAGGTATCAGTGTGATCAGTACTGGGGTATTACAGGTATCAGTGTGATCAGTACTGGGGTATTACAGGTATCAGTGTGGTCAGTACTGGAGTATTACAGGTATCGGTGTGGTCAGTACTGGAGTATTACAGGTATCAGTGTGATCAGTACTGGGGTATTACAGGTATCAGTGTGATCAGTACTGGGGTATTACAGGTATCAGTGTGGTCAGTACTGGGGTATTACAGGTATCTGTGATCAGTACTGGAGTATTACAGGTATCAGTGTGATCAGTACTGGAGTATTACAGGTATCAGTGTGGTCAGTACTGGGGTATTACAGGTATCAGTGTGATCAGTACTGGGGTATTACAGGTATCAGTGATCAGTACTGGAGTATTACAGGTATCAGTGTGATCAGTACTGGAGTATTACAGGTATCAGTGTGATCAGTACTGGGGTATTACAGGTATCAGTGTGATCAGTGCTGGGGTATTACAGGTATCAGTGTGGTCAGTACTGGAGTATTACAGGTATCAGTGTGATCAGTACTGGGGTATTACAGGTATCAGTGTGGTCAGTACTGGAGTATTACAGGTATCTGTGCTCAGTACTGGAGTATTACAGGTATCTGTGATCAGTACTGGAGTATTACAGGTATCAGTGTGGTCAGTACTGGGGTATTACAGGTATCAGTGTGATCAGTACTGGGGTATTACAGGTATCAGTGTGATCAGTGCTGGAGTATTACAGGTATCAGTACTGGGGTATTACAGGTATCTGTGATCAGTACTGGAGTATTACAGGTATCAGTGTGATCAGTGCTGGGGTATTACAGGTATCAGTGTGATCAGTACTGGAGTATTACAGGTATCAGTGTGATCAGTACTGGAGTATTACAGGTATCAGTGTGATCAGTACTGGAGTATTACAGGTATCAGTGTGATCAGTACTGGAGTATTACAGGTCTCAGTGTGATCAGTGCTGGGGTATTACAGGTCTCAGTGTGATCAGTGCTGGGGTATTACAGGTATCAGTGTGATCAGTGCTGGGGTATTACAGGTATCAGTGTGATCAGTACTGGAGTATTACAGGTATCAGTGTGATCAGTACTGGGGTATTACAGGTATCAGTGTGATCAGTACTGGAGTATTACAGGTATCAGTACTGGGGTATTACAGGTCTCAGTGTGATCAGTACTGGGGTATTACAGGTATCAGTACTGGGGTATTACAGGTATCAGTGTGATCAGTGCTGGAGTATTACAGGTATCAGTGTGATCAGTACTGGAGTATTACAGGTATCAGTGTGATCAGTACTGGAGTATTACAGGTATCAGTGTGATCAGTACTGGAGTATTACTGGTATCAGTGTGATCAGTACTGGAGTATTACAGGTATCAGTGTGATCAGTGCTGGAGTATTACAGGTATCAGTGTGATCAGTGCTGGAGTATTACAGGTATCAGTGTGGTCAGTACTGGAGTATTACAGGTATCAGTGTGATCAGTACTGGGGTATTACAGGTATCAGTGTGATCAGTACTGGGGTATTACAGGTATCAGTGTGGTCAGTACTGGGGTATTACAGGTATCAGTGTGATCAGTACTGGGGTATTACAGGTATCAGTGTGATCAGTACTGGAGTATTACAGGTATCAGTGTGGTCAGTACTGGAGTATTACAGGTATCAGTGTGATCAGTACTGGAGTATTACAGGTCTCAGTGTGATCAGTACTGGGGTATTACAGGTATCAGTGTGATCAGTACTGGGGTATTACAGGTATCAGTGTGGTCAGTACTGGGGTATTACAGGTATCAGTGTGATCAGTACTGGGGTATTACAGGTATCAGTGTGATCAGTACTGGAGTATTACAGGTATCAGTGTGATCAGTGCTGGAGTATTACAGGTATCAGTGTGATCAGTACTGGGGTATTACAGGTATCAGTGTGATCAGTACTGGGGTATTACAGGTATCAGTGTGATCAGTACTGGAGTATTACAGGTATCAGTGTGATCAGTACTGGAGTATTACAGGTATCAGTGTGGTCAGTACTGGAGTATTACAGGTATCAGTGTGATCAGTACTGGGGTATTACAGGTATCAGTGTGATCAGTACTGGAGTATTACAGGTATCAGTGTGATCAGTACCGGAGTATTACAGGTATCAGTGTGATCAGTACCGGAGTATTACAGGTATCAGTGTGATCAGTACTGGAGTATTACAGGTATCAGTGTGATCAGTACTGGAGTATTACAGGTATCAGTGTGATCAGTACTGGGGTATTACAGGTATCAGTGTGATCAGTACTGGGGTATTACAGGTATCAGTGTGATCAGTACTGGGGTATTACAGGTACCAGTGTGATCAGTACTGGAGTATTACAGGTATCAGTGTGATCAGTACTGGGGTATTACAGGTATCAGTGTGATCAGTACTGGGGTATTACAGGTATCAGTGTGATCAGTACTGGAGTATTACAGGTATCAGTGTGATCAGTACTGGAGTATTACAGGTATCAGTGTGATCAGTACTGGGGTATCACAGGTATCAGTGTGATCAGTACTGGGGTATTACAGGTCTCAGTGTGATCAGTACTGGAGTATTACAGGTATCAGTGTGATCAGTACTGGGGTATTACAGGTATCTGTGATCAGTACTGGAGTATTACAGGTATCTGATCAGTACTGGAGTATTACAGGTATCAGTGTGATCAGTACTGGAGTATTACAGGTATCTGTGCTTAGTACTGGAGTATTACAGGTATCAGTGTGATCAGTACTGGAGTATTGCAGGTATCAGTGTGATCAGTACTGGAGTATTACAGGTATCAGTGTGATCAGTGCTGGAGTATTACAGGTATCAGTGTGGTCAGTACTGGAGTATTACAGGTATCAGTGTGATCAGTACTGGGGTATTACATGTATCAGTGTGATCAGTACTGGGGTATTACAGGTATCAGTGTGGTCAGTACTGGGGTATTACAGGTATCAGTGTGATCAGTACTGGGGTATTACAGGTATCAGTGTGATCAGTACTGGAGTATTACAGGTATCAGTGTGGTCAGTACTGGAGTATTACAGGTATTAGTGTGATCAGTACTGGAGTATTACAGGTCTCAGTGTGATCATTACTGGGGTATTACAGGTATCAGTGTGATCAGTACTGGGGTATTACAGGTATCAGTGTGGTCAGTACTGGGGTATTACAGGTATCAGTGTGATCAGTACTGGGGTATTACAGGTATCAGTGTGATCAGTACTGGAGTATTACAGGTATCAGTGTGATCAGTGCTGGAGTATTACAGGTATCAGTGTGATCAGTACTGGGGTATTACAGGTATCAGTGTGATCAGTACTGGGGTATTACAGGTATCAGTGTGATCAGTACTGGAGTATTACAGGTATCAGTGTGATCAGTGCTGGAGTATTACAGGTATCAGTGTGATCAGTACTGGGGTATTACAGGTATCAGTGTGATCAGTACTGGGGTATTACAGGTATCAGTGTGATCAGTACTGGGGTATTACAGGTATCAGTGTGATCAGTACTGGAGTATTACAGGTATCAGTGTGATCAGTACTGGAGTATTACAGGTATCAGTGTGGTCAGTACTGGAGTATTACAGGTATCAGTGTGATCAGTACTGGGGTATTACAGGTATCAGTGTGATCAGTACTGGAGTATTACAGGTATCAGTGTGATCAGTACCGGAGTATTACAGGTATCAGTGTGATCAGTACCGGAGTATTACAGGTATCAGTGTGATCAGTACTGGAGTATTACAGGTATCAGTGTGATCAGTACTGGAGTATTACAGGTATCAGTGTGATCAGTACTGGGGTATTACAGGTATCAGTGTGATCAGTACTGGGGTATTACAGGTATCAGTGTGATCAGTACTGGGGTATTACAGGTACCAGTGTGATCAGTACTGGAGTATTACAGGTATCAGTGTGATCAGTACTGGAGTATTACAGGTATCAGTGTGATCAGTACTGGAGTATTACAGGTATCAGTGTGATCAGTACTGGGGTATTACAGGTATCAGTGTGATCAGTACTGGGGTATTACAGGTATCAGTGTGATCAGTACTGGAGTATTACAGGTATCAGTGTGATCAGTACTGGAGTATTACAGGTATCAGTGTGATCAGTACTGGGGTATCACAGGTATCAGTGTGATCAGTACTGGGGTATTACAGGTCTCAGTGTGATCAGTACTGGAGTATTACAGGTATCAGTGTGATCAGTACTGGGGTATTACAGGTATCTGTGATCAGTACTGGAGTATTACAGGTATCTGTGATCAGTACTGGAGTATTACAGGTATCAGTGTGATCAGTACTGGAGTATTACAGGTATCTGTGCTCAGTACTGGAGTATTACAGGTATCAGTGTGATCAGTACTGGAGTATTACAGGTATCAGTGTGATCAGTACTGGAGTATTACAGGTATCAGTGTGATCAGTGCTGGAGTATTACAGGTATCAGTGTGATCAGTACTGGGGTATTACAGGTATCAGTGTGATCAGTACTGGAGTATTACAGGTATCAGTGTGATCAGTACTGGAGTATTACAGGTATCAGTGTGATCAGTACTGGAGTATTACAGGTATCAGTGTGATCAGTACTGGGGTATTACAGGTATCAGTGTGATCAGTACTGGGGTATTACAGGTATCAGTGTGATCAGTACTGGAGTATTACAGGTATCAGTACTGGAGTATTACAGGTATCAGTGTGATCAGTGCTGGAGTATTACAGGTATCAGTACTGGAGTATTACAGGTATCAGTGTGATCAGTACTGGGGTATTACAGGTATCATTGTGATCAGTACTGGAGTATTACAGGTATCAGTGTGATCAGTACTGGGGTATTACAGGTATCAGTGTGATCAGTACTGGGGTATTACAGGTATCAGTGTGATCAGTACTGGAGTATTACAGGTATCAGTGTGATCAGTGCTGGAGTATTACAGGTATCAGTGTGATCAGTACTGGGGTATTACAGGTATCAGTGTGATCAGTACTGGAGTATTACAGGTATCAGTGTGATCAGTACTGGATTATTACAGGTATCAGTGTGATCAGTACTGGGGTATTACAGGTATCAGTGTGATCAGTACTGGGGTATTACAGGTATCAGTGTGATCAGTACTGGAGTATTACAGGTATCAGTGTGATCAGTACTGGGGTATTACAGGTATCAGTGTGATCAGTACTGGAGTATTACAGGTATCAGTGTGATCAGTACTGGGGTATTACAGGTATCAGTGTGATCAGTACTGGAGTATTACAGGTATCTGTGCTCAGTACTGGAGTATTACAGGTATCTGTGATCAGTACTGGAGTATTACAGGTATCAGTGTGGTCAGTACTGGGGTATTACAGGTATCAGTGTGATCAGTACGGGAGTATTACAGGTATCTGTGCTCAGTACTGGAGTATTACAGGTATCTGTGATCAGTACTGGAGTATTACAGGTATCAGTGTGGTCAGTACTGGGGTATTACAGGTATCAGTGTGATCAGTACTGGGGTATTACAGGTATCAGTGTGGTCAGTACTGGAGTATTACAGGTATCAGTGTGATCAGTACTGGGGTATTACAGGTATCAGTGTGCTCAGTACTGGAGTATTACAGGTATCTGTGATCAGTACTGGAGTATTACAGGTATCAGTGTGGTCAGTACTGGGGTATTACAGGTATCAGTGTGATCAGTACTGGGGTATTACAGGTATCAGTGTGATCAGTGCTGGAGTATTACAGGTATCAGTACTGGGGTATTACAGGTATCTGTGATCAGTACTGGAGTATTACAGGTATCAGTGTGATCAGTGCTGGGGTATTACAGTTATCAGTGTGATCAGTACTGGAGTATTACAGGTATCAGTGTGATCAGTACTGGAGTATTACAGGTATCAGTGTGATCAGTACTGGAGTATTACAGGTATCAGTGTGATCAGAACTGGAGTATTACAGGTCTCAGTGTGATCAGTACTGGAGTATTACAGGTCTCAGTGTGATCAGTGCTGGGGTATTACAGGTATCAGTGTGATCAGTGCTGGGGTATTACAGGTATCAGTGTGATCAGTACTGGAGTATTACAGGTATCAGTGTGATCAGTACTGGGGTATTACAGGTATCAGTGTGATCAGTACTGGAGTATTACAGGTATCAGTACTGGGGTATTACAGGTCTCAGTGTGATCAGTACTGGGGTATTACAGGTATCAGTACTAGGGTATTACAGGTATCAGTGTGATCAGTACTGGGGTATTACAGGTATCAGTACTAGGGTATTACAGGTATCAGTGTGATCAGTGCTGGAGTATTACAGGTATCAGTGTGATCAGTACTGGAGTATTACAGGTATCAGTGTGATCAGTACTGGAGTATTACAGGTATCAGTGTGATCAGTACTGGAGTATTACAGGTATCAGTGTGATCAGTACTGGAGTATTACAGGTATCAGTGTGATCAGTGCTGGAGTATTACAGGTATCAGTGTGGTCAGTACTGGAGTATTACAGGTATCAGTGTGATCAGTACTGGAGTATTGCAGGTATCAGTGTGATCAGTACTGGAGTATTACAGGTATCAGTGTGATCAGTGCTGGAGTATTACAGGTATCAGTGTGGTCAGTACTGGAGTATTACAGGTATCAGTGTGATCAGTACTGGGGTATTACAGGTATCAGTGTGATCAGTACTGGGGTATTACAGGTATCAGTGTGGTCAGTACTGGGGTATTACAGGTATCAGTGTGATCAGTACTGGGGTATTACAGGTATCAGTGTGATCAGTACTGGAGTATTACAGGTATCAGTGTGATCAGTGCTGGAGTATTACAGGTATCAGTGTGATCAGTACTGGGGTATTACAGGTATCAGTGTGATCAGTACTGGGGTATTACAGGTATCAGTGTGATCAGTACTGGGGTATTACAGGTATCAGTGTGATCAGTACTGGAGTATTACAGGTATCAGTGTGATCAGTACTGGAGTATTACAGGTATCAGTGTGGTCAGTACTGGAGTATTACAGGTATCAGTGTGATCAGTACTGGGGTATTACAGGTATCAGTGTGATCAGTACTGGGGTATTACAGGTATCAGTGTGATCAGTGCTGGAGTATTACAGGTATCAGTGTGATCAGTACTGGGGTATTACAGGTATCAGTGTGGTCAGTACTGGGGTATTACAGGTATCAGTGTGATCAGTGCTGGAGTATTACAGGTATCAGTGCTGGAGTATTACAGGTATCAGTGTGATCAGTACTGGGGTATTACAGGTATCAGTGTGATCAGTACTGGGGTATTACAGGTATCAGTGTGATCAGTACTGGGGTATTACAGGTATCAGTGTGATCAGTACTGGGGTATTACAGGTATCAGTGTGATCAGTACTGGGGTATTACAGGTATCAGTGTGGTCAGTACTGGGGTATTACAGGTATCAGTGTGGTCAGTACTGGGGTATTACAGGTATCAGTGTGATCAGTACTGGAGTATTACAGGTATCAGTGTGATCAGTACTGGGGTATTACAGGTATCAGTGTGATCAGTACTGGAGTATTACAGGTATCAGTGTGATCAGTACTGGGGTATTACAGGTATCAGTGTGATCAGTACTGGAGTATTACAGGTATCAGTGTGATCAGTACTGGGGTATTACAGGTATCAGTGTGATCAGTACTGGAGTATTACAGGTATCAGTACTGGAGTATTACAGGTATCAGTGTGGTCAGTACTGGGGTATTACAGGTATCAGTGTGATCAGTACTGGGGTATCACAGGTATCAGTGTGATCAGTACTGGAGTATTACAGGTATCAGTGTGATCAGTACTGGGGTATTACAGGTATCAGTGTGATCAGTACTGGAGTATTACAGGTATCAGTGTGATCAGTACTGGGGTATTACAGGTATCAGTGTGATCAGTACTGGAGTATTACAGGTATCAGTGTGATCAGTACTGGGGTATTACAGGTATCAGTGTGATCAGTACTGGAGTATTACAGGTATCAGTGCTGGAGTATTACAGGTATCAGTGTGATCAGTACTGGGGTATTACAGGTATCAGTGTGATCAGTACTGGGGTATTACAGGTATCAGTGTGGTCAGTACTGGGGTATTACAGGTATCAGTGTGGTCAGTGCTGAGAATTAAGCCACAAGACCCAGAAGATACTTCAGATTTGCTGCTAGTAAATCCGGGTGATAATCTCTCTTGGGGATTTTGTCGCCCCGCGGAGGTCGCCAGGCTTTTTCTTATTGTTGCACTCTGTGGGGGACTACAAGTTCCAGCACTCCCTGCCATGACAGCTCCACGTCTAGGCAGACAAGATGGCGGTTGCTTGTGAATGTCGCAGTGCGTGCGGTCACGATTGATATGATTCATCTGGAATTAGCAACAGGAAAATGTGAATCCTTCCCGGGTCCGTGCTCGCCCTGCGCCGTCTGACAGAGGGTGATATAAAGCAGGCATCCTCCCACCCCTCTCCAGAGACCAAAAATGGTCCAGCCCGTGTGGCGTTACGGTGACACGTCATTGGCTCGTGCAGAACGTACCAGCGGCGATAAACATATAGGAGGGAAGGACGGGATGGTAGCGGTGGGCTTCACGGTCACATAGGGTGGTCGGCTGAGCGGCCGGCTACCACCATGATCAGGAGCATTTCCGGAGAGCTCACACGGAGCGACGCCGCAGGTTGTGGGCGGAGCTTGTTTACGGTAAATACACGACATGTGACAGGGGAGGTGAGTGTTTCCTCTCTTTGCTCTGACAGCAGATCTGGACGGGTGAGGGGCAGCGCGCGGAGTGTTTCCATCTGATGTCATCTTCTAGTCTGCGGAGTGTCACACACCCAGACCCCCATCTTCTCTGCCAGAGTCCTGATTTATAGACTGCCCCCCAGGGGCTGCAGACACCCTGCCAGGAAAGGGTTAGTGGAGGTGACTGCGCGCAGGGGCGGCTGTAAATGTGTGAAGTGTCAGCTCTGCTGCCTAATGACAAGTCACAAGGAGAATGTTTCCTGATCTGTAACCAGCGTCATACAGAAGGACCTGGGAACGTCCGATGTGATGCAACGGGCTTTACATTCACATTTTCAAGATCTCTGCTTTTTGGCAGTGACTGGAAACATTCTTGTTTATATTCAGACTAAATGCCTGAACTAAAACTTCTTACAGCTGAGGGTTTGCTACAATTGTATCCAGTCCAGACAATCTTTTGTGAGCTAAACAGTGTGATACATTTTACCGGAACTGATACATTGTAACAAACTATCAGGGCAGGAGAAAGATTAGTGCTGCTGATGTGTTTACCTCACAGAGGATTGTCTACTCTGATACATAGTAACAAACCCTCAGCTGTGAGAACTCTGTGGGTCAGGATGGGGTTTTCAGCCTCTAAAAGTAAAGAACAATGATCCTATTCACTGACAACAAGCAGAGATTTTGGCATGGGTGAGAAATGAATACACACATTATATAAGAAAGTTGCAGAACTTTCGCCCGTCACACTAGACTATTCTTTTACAGAGTTCAATTCAGCAAAATCTTAGCTATACTCAAGTTTTCATCATGTGTTATGCTCCAGTCACATCCAAAGCTGCATTCACAATTCTGCTTGTTGTAATCTGCAGTCTGAGACGTGACCCAACAGTTGAGCAATAACTGTATCACTGTCACCCGAACTCCCACAATGCACTGCTCCCTGGTATCCGTAAATATACAGAACTGTGAATGCAGCTCTGGATGTGACTACAATATACGACCCCATATAATTCAACACTAATCCTACATATTCTGATAAGAGTGGGGCCGTGTCATGAAAGGACACGCTTCTCACCTGCTGTTTAAGTTGCTGCACCAGCCGGTCCTTCTCCCGTTTCAGCGACGCCACTTCCTCCTGCGTCTTTTTCTTACGGGACGAGGACAATTCAAGCAGCGCGATGTTTGCATCTTTCTCGCTAATGGCGGCGAGCAGAGCTTCCTGTCTGTGAGGAGGGAAACGCAAACAGGTCATCACCAGGCGTGGACATCAGATATAACGGACAGAGCCCTAAAAACAGCGTCCCCTAGTGGCAACATTATCATGAAAACTGATAAATTACAATCTGCTCAGAGATCTGTCCCCTGTGGTGCAGCAGCCGTCCAGGGTATGAATGCGAGACCCCATATCTCATTGTGGGTATATAACAGTGGGGGAGGGGAGCAGACAGGTGGCAAATCAAATCAAGACACTAATATAAGGGCAGGGAAAAAAACCTGTGATAAGTGGAACCTGACTGCTGCAGGAGGAGTGTGAACAGGCGCCAGGGCCCCGGCAACCAGTCAATTCCCCACTGGAGGGCCCGGTGTCACCGCACACCACTGCAACTGTGACTCCCCTAATATACAAAGAGCAAAAATAATAATATAGAGGATAACGATGTAACGAATACTGCCCACGTCTTCTGAAATACTCTGTGCTGCTGAAGACCCTTTGCCTTCCACACTGCCCCTGTGACACGTAACCCTGTCGTCACTGACAATATAGGAGGGGATAGGTGACTAGACCCCCCGCATCTCATAAGATCAGCACACTGCTCTCCTAAAAAAAAATACTTTGTGCTGCTGGAGACACCATCCGTCTTCCCCTACGTAAGTTTTGGTATGTAACCGCCCACAATATAAGCACACCTTTCCTGAAATGCTCTGTGCTGCTAGAGACCATACTTCAACTATACAGCTTTCAGTCTGTAACCTCCACAGGATCAGCACACTCCTCTCCTGAAATACTCTGTGCTGCTGTAACACAAGGCACAAATATATTCTAAAAGTTTTCTATATCTGGCATGTGGTCATACATTACACATCATTTTTTTTTTTAGGGGGGTTTTAAGATTTCTTGTGCACAGTACCTGGCCGCAGGGACCCCCCACATACCCGAGGCCCGGATCTTCCTGATGCTTTGTTAATCCCGCTGTCTGCCCAGAAAATGACAGGGTCCAGCGGGTAATCACCGCCCTGATCACCCAGGCTAGACCCCTGTGCTGTTATTCCTGGGAGCCCCCACATCCCAACATCAGCACCCCCCCCTCGCATTCCAGGACTGACATTAGCAGAAAGTGACGCTTCAGTGGTCGGGTCCCAGAATTCAGCACATTAATCCTCAGACCCCAGCTGACTGACCCCTACCAGGCGGGGGTCACTGTACAGTCTGCAGCATCACATGACTACTGCCAGGGAACAAAAGTCTGCTCCAACAGCGAAAGATCCTGATACATATAGAAACAGGACAACTGATGCAGCAGTTTATTGTTCATCACTGGTGGAAAATGGAAAGACGTAGAGAAGTGGTACTGTGCAGTGTCCATATACACAGAATAATACAGATACTGAGAATTACACCCAGTATACAGGACAGGAGAAGTGGTACTGTGCAGTGTCCATATACACAGAATAATACAGATACTGAGAATTACACCCAGTATACAGGACAGGAGAAGTGGTACTGTGCAGTGTCCATATATACAGCATAATACAGATACTGAGAAATACACCCAGTATACAGGACAGGAGAAGTGGTACTGTGCAGTGTCCATATATACAGCATAATACAGATACTGAGAATTACACCCAGTATACAGGACAGGAGAAGTGGTGCTGTGCAGGGTCTATATACACAGAATAATACAGAAACTGAGAATTACACCCAGTATACAGGACAGGAGAAGTGGTACTGTGCAGTGTATATATATACAGAATAATACAGATACTGAAAATTACACCCAGTATACAGGACAGGAGAAGTGGTACTGTGCAGTGTCCATATACACAGAATAATACAGATACTGAGAATTACAGCCAGTATACAGGACAGGAGAAGTGGTACTGTGCAGTGTCCATATATACAGAATAATCCAGATACTGAGAATTACACCCAGTATACAGGACAGGAGAAGTGGTACTGTGCAGTGTCCATATACACAGAATAATACAGATACTGAGAATTACACCCAGTATACAGGACAGGAGAAGTGGTACTGTGCAGTGTCCATATACACAGAATAATACAGATACTGAGAATTACACCCAGTATACAGGACAGGAGAAGTGGTACTGTGCAGTGTCCATATACACAGAATAATACAGATACTGAGAATTACACCCAGTATACAGGACAGGAGAAGTGGTACTGTGCAGTGTCCATATACACAGAATAATACAGATACTGAGAATTACACCCAGTATACAGGACAGGAGAAGTGGTACTGTGCAGTGTCCATATATACAGAATAATACAGATACTGAGAATTACACCCAGTATACAGGACAGGAGAAGTGGTACTGTGCAGTGTCCATATATACAGAATAATACAGATACTGAGAATTACACCCAGTATACAGGACAGGAGAAGTGGTACTGTGCAGTGTCCATATATACAGAATAATACAGATACTGAGAATTACACCCAGTATACAGGACAGGAGAAGTGGTACTGTGCAGTGTCCATATATACAGAATAATACAGATACTGAGAATTACACCCAGTATACAGGACAGGAGAAGTGGTACTGTGCAGTGTATATATATATACAGAATAATACAGATACTGAGAATTACACCCAGTATACAGGACAGGAGAAGTGGTACTGTGCAGTGTCCATATATACAGAATAATACAGATACTGAGAATTACACCCAGTATACAGGACAGGAGATGTGGTACTGTGCAGTGTATATATACAGAATAATACAGATACTGAGAATTACACCCAGTATACAGGACAGGAGAAGTGGTACTGTGCAGTGTATATATATATATATACAGAATATTACAGATACTGAGAATTACACCCAGTATACAGGACAGGAGAAGTGGTACTGTGCAGTGTATATATATACAGAATAATACAGATACTGAGAATTACACCCAGTATACAGGAGAAGTGGTACTGTGCAGTGTATATATACAGAATAATACAGATACTGAGAATTACACCCAGTATACAGGACAGGAGAAGTGGTACTGTGCAGTGTCCATATACACAGAATAATACAGATACTGAGAATTACACCCAGTATACAGGACAGGAGAAGTGGTGCTGTGCAGTGTATATATACAGAATAATACAGATACTGAGAATTACACCCAGTATACAGGACAGGAGAAGTGGTACTGTGCAGTGTCTATATATATACAGAATAATACACATACTGAGAATTACACCCAGTATACAGGACAGTAGAAGTGGTACTGTGCAGTGTCCATATATACAGAATAATACAGATACTGAGAATTACACCCAGTATACAGGACAGGAGAAGTGGTGCTGTGCAGTGTATATACACAGAATAATACAGATACTGAGAATTACACCCAGTATACAGGACAGGAGAAGTGGTACTGTGCAGTGTCCATATATACAGAATAATACAGATACTGGGAATTACACCCAGTATACAAGACAGGAGAAGTGGTACTGTGCAGTGTATATATACAGAATAATACAGATACTGAGAATTACACCCAGTATACAGGACAGGAGAAGTGGTGCTGTGCAGTGTATATACACAGAATAATACAGATACTGAGAATTACACCCAGTATACAGGACAGGAGAAGTTGTACTGTGCAGTGTCCATATATACAGAATAATACAGATACTGAGAATTACACCCAGTATACAGGACAGGAGAAGTGGTACTGTGCAGTGTATATATATATACAGAATAATACAGATACTGAGAATTACACCCAGTATACAGGACAGGAGACGTAGTACTGTGCAGATGACGCTCGGTATGTAGGGACGTCGGCAGATAATAATTGTTGGCATTTTGCCGTCTTCGGTCTTAGGACAGTGACCTTTAAACTCGGGAAATGTCAGATTGTGCTGAGAGATCAGTTTCCTGCAGGGGTTAAATAGCGGTTCCTGACGATTCCACGCGTGACGCTGACGTGTGTGTCGGTGATAAACCAGTCTTTGGGGGATGTAATATTCTTAATTTAAAATCTGAAAATTCAAATCAACAGTTTCTCAGTTCTATCAGTTTCTGGGAAAGCTGGGTGACAACCAATATGGCCGCCATTACAGCACACACAGGATTATTCACCCATCTTTCTGAGAATCCTGAATGTAATATCAGTTCAGTCACGTAGTAATATGAGGAGATGCTTTGCTGTATAATTCGTCTGATTTTCCATTTAGAAGTCTGGGAAAGCTGGGTGACAGCAGATAGGACAGCATCCAAACTTTCAGGATCCTGATGTTCTGTAACTCAACTTTTTCAGATTTCTGAACGGCACATCTGTCTCGTCATGTAGGAGCAGAGAAAGTATCATTATCCAACTAGGCGGATCTGCCTCTTAGGGGTCTGGAAAAGCAACAACCATAGTGGTGAACATATCGGCTACCACCCAGCTTTCCCAGACGCAGATATATAACCAACGTAGAATATCGGATGTCTCCAAGCTTTTCAAGACAACAGACATGACCATTATTACCGCAGTCATTCAGCTTTCCGGAGTCCTGAAGGGTAAACATGCTTGTTTACGAAGTGATGGCTGATCCGCTGTAAAATGATTGTAAAGCTGGGCTGATTTCCATTCAGGATACACAGAAAGCTGGGTGACTCGTCTACGGGAGCTGTAATGGATACATCGGTAGTCACCCAGCTTTCCTAGGAACAGATAGAAACGTGAACTTGTATTTACTGTAGGGGCTTTCCTGGGAGTAATTTCGCTGGCGGCCGCAGTCGAGCATTTTCCACGTACGCAGGTAATGGGATCCCGGAGCCGCGATGCACCTGCGGATGATGGAGGGACAGACGGTGCTAGGACCCTGTGGCGTGGTAGTACTTGAATCACTGAAGAGTCGCACTTGACCCTCGGAGATCTGGCTGCGAGGGGTTAATGGCGTCTGGAGGAGGGGGGGGTCCTGGTTTCTCATACCTGCGCACCCCCTCCCCCCAGGTCCTTACAATGGGCTCTTTGTGCGGGGGAAGGGATTAGGGATTGTGTTTTCTATTATAGCGCTGCTGATTAATCCTGACCCAGTGTCACTTTCCTCCCCGGTTGGGACGGAGGGGCTGTGGGGGGCCCTGGCTCCCGCTTCCTCGCCACCGCTGCCAAACTCTTTTCACGCCTCATTTGCCACGTAAGCGATTACATTTTAAACTGACGGGCGGTTTCTGCCTCCTCGAGGGTCACACAGAACCAACCGCTCTTTATGCTGGAGGACGGTGGTGCCCGTGACGTGATGCGGCCTAAACGCGGACATACGTAAATAAAGCGGTTTGTGACAGGTGCGATAATATCATTGCTGACAACCTGAAGGGGCGGGGCCCACGACAACTTTTATGATTGGTCATTTAGACAGATCATAGACTTATGATAGGTGAGAGTCCAACCGGTGGGACCCTCAACGTTACGGAAAACAAGGGGCCCGCTTCTTTGTGTGTAGTTGGAGAGTTCGTAAAGTGTATGCAGCCCCTCTCCATAGCAATGAACGCGACTATCGGAAAGAATCGAGCGGTCAACAGGATCCAACTCTCCCGCTTATTTCTATGAATAGTGGCTGTGCACACCCAGGTGACTGATCAACAGCTGGTGTTATACTCCAGTGCTGCATTCACAATTCTGCAGCTTCAGAGCTGAAATCTCCCAATATTCCCTATTCTTGTGATTAGCATTCTGGGAAGTGCCATTTTTACCCCAGGCCCTGAACAGTGTGGGGAAAAACGACCTGCCCCTCCCCCCTGCATTATAGGGGCTCCGCTATACACAAACTTGCTGACTGTTTCCATCGAAAAATACTTGCTGACTGTTACCAATGAAAAATAGCAGAACTGTAATCATTTTGTTCTTGCTGTAATAGATATCAGCTCTCTATACACAGACTTCTCTCTGAGGTTGTACTTCTACACGGCTGAATATGCAGAGCTGCAGTGTAAAGCATGGGAGAGACAGCAGCAGTCTGAGCATCTGATGGAACAGAGAAGGTGTATTCAGTTACCTCTTGAAACGCGTCTACAGTCCACACCGCGTTATATAAAACGGCACAATGTGTTCAGCCGCACACAGCAATGATGGGATCAGTAGTCCAAGCTATGGATACTTTAATAAAAAAGGATAGTGTACCCCTTTAAGGACCAGCAGATTTTCAGCTGTGCACAATTCCTGTATCCAGGAGGAAGAGGAAGTCCAGGCCGACCACAGGGTCACAAGGTCACAGCCGTTCTTCCTCCTGGGGTCAGAGGTCAGTGCTCCGAGGATGACATCACCGGGAAGACACCAATAAATGTTATAATTAAACTTGCTGCGGGGGAGGGGATATTCACTTAATTAGCAGCGAGCGAACTGCTGTCAGTGGTCTGAACCCTCTGATAACACTGCAGGGACTGCTACGGAATCTGCGAGGCACGGGGTATAAAGTGCCTCATGTCAATCTGCAGCCATATTGGCGCTCAGCGTTCCCGGTCACGTTATGTACAGCGCAGGCCGAGAAGCTGCTGTCACAGCGACAACCAACATGGCGGCCAAAGTGGTATCCAAAATACCGATAGAGTAATTAAAGGGCCGGAGTCCAGCTTTATGTAAATAAAACGCAATCATTGTGTCATGAGAAGTATGGTAACGGTCTAATATTCTTATATGTATCAAGGTCTTACTATTTCCCACATCTCTGCTTGCTGTCAGTGCTGAAAACCCCTCCATATCATGTGATACTCAAACAGGTACATAGCTCGTTACAGTGTATCAAATATCTTCATTCAAACTCACCCTGCAGCTGCGTGAGCAGGACTAGGGGTCTTTACACACAAAAAATTTTTGTTGCTGCCCTTTGGTGTAATCGCGGAGGTTAAATATACCCTAATACTTCTCACAGCTGAGGGTTTGTTACAATGGTTTCCAGTGCAGACAATCCTCTGTGAGCTGAACACAACAGCAGCAGTAATCGCTCTCCTGTCCTGGACTCTAGGCTCATAGCTCTTGTCAAAACGGATACATTGTAACAATCTGCAGCTGTTGCAGCAGGACTTCATTGGATTTTCAGTCCCTAATTGAGAATGATAAATGTTCATATTCACAAACAGCAAGCAGAGATCTTGAAAACTGTGAGGACTTGAAACACAAAACATAGTAGAAAGTTGTGTACGTTTATCATTATCTACACCTTCTGCATTCCCCCCCCCCCCCATCCTTCTTAATAATTTATAATCTTACCCCTCCCCCCTCCCCGTGCCTCCTTCAGGGCAGAATACCAGATCGCTGTAATGATTCGCCGTTTTGGAAGACTCGCAGTTAATGAGCGGAGCGTTCGGCCAAAGAGCTGTCACTGGTTCCTTTGCAGCCGCACACGAGTCAGACGGATTATCAACATGACTGAAGACAGCGGGCAGAGCGCCCGACCCCAGGGCACCAATGTGCCAAGATTTAAAGGGCCGGTGTCCAGTTTCATATACAAGAAACGTAATCATTGTGTAACGAAACTTCATGCAACTTTCTAATTGACTTGGCGTTTCAAACACGCGCCATTTTCAAGACCTCTGCTTCCTGTAAGTGAATGAAAGTATGTAAGGTTCTCATCCAGAGGCTTAAAACCTGCCCTGACTCAAATATTTCTCACAGCTGAAGGTCTGTGACAGTTGTATTCAGTCTAGACGCTTTGTGACTATTATAATAGACTTTGCTTTTCAATTCCTTCCCATTTTCAAGGTACCTGCTTGCTGTCGGTGAATGGGAGTATTTACAATTCACATCGGAATGTTTCTCAAAGCTGAGGGTTTGGTACAATTGTTTCCAGTCTAGATAATTCTCTTAGGCCTTATTCACACGAACGTGTACGTTTTGCGTGCGAAAAAAAACGCTGCGTTTTATGTGTGTGCTGCGTGATTTTCACGCATATGCCATAGGAGGTGCTTTTATGTTTTCATTCATTTATTTTACAACTGTAGCGCGAATCACGCGCGGCACACGGAAGTGCTTCCGCGTGCCGTGCGCGATTTTCACGCACCCATTGACATGAATGGGTGCGTGATGCGCGAAAAACGGCCAAGTATAAGACATGTTGTGAGTTTTACGCTGCGTGAAAATCACGGACTGTCTGAACGGCCCCATTCACTAACATAGGTCCGTGCGACGCGGTTCGTGTGAATAAGGCCTTAGAGCGCTGGGAATGTTAATAGACTTTCAATCCCTTCCCATTTTCAACATACCTGCTTGCTGTCAGTGAATAGACATATGTATAGTTTACATCCAGAGGCTGAAAACCTGCCCTGATGCTAATAATTCTCACAGCTGAGGATTTGTTACAATTGTATCCGGTCTAGATATAGCAGTCTTAGCACATAGAGCATTGCCTACACTGATACAGTGAACAAACCCTCAGCTTCGGAAAATTTTAAATCGGGGTGGGTTTTCAGACCCTGAATGTAAACAATGAATGCCTGCAATTACGGATAGCAAGCAGAGATCTTGAAAATGAGAAATTGACATGAAAAAAGTCTATTACTAAAAAGTTGCAGTACTTTTCTGGCACAGTGACAGGTGAGGGGGGGGGGGGCTCTTACTTCATTTCCAGGACCTCCTCCAGGTGTTTGCGGCGCTCGGCCCTCAGGCTCGTCAGGTGAATCTCCTTCTCGGCCAGTGACTGCTGCGTGGACGACAGTTTTGCTTTCATGGACTCCAACTCCTGCTTCACCTTCTCCATCGCCATCATCAGCTCCTCAACCTGAGGGAGAAAGGAAAATATATTCAAAGCCTGAAGAAACGGAGATCAGCGGCGACCAGGGAACCGGAAAACCCACTGCACCTTTACAGAGATTATAGACTGCGGAGATAAGGGGGAGATCAGAAAGAGAAAACAGCTGTCTGTCTCATTTGCTTTTGGGGTATGTTCACACGTGCACGTCCGTTACGTCTGAAATTACAGAGCTGCTTTCAGGAGAAAACAGCTCCTGAATTTCAGACGTAATTGCTCGTCCTTGCGTTTTTCGAGGCATCAATTACGGACGTAATTGGAGCTGTTTTTCAATGGAGCCAATGAAAAACGGCTCCAACTAAAACTCAAGAAGTGACCTGCACTACTTTGACGCGGATGACTTTTTACGGGCCGTCTTTTGACAGCAGCGCGTAAAATACAGCCCGACTGCACAGAACATCGTAACCCCATTGATTTCAATGGGCAGATGTTTGCCGGTGCTTTGGAGCCGTATTTTCGGACGTAATTCGAGGCGTAAAACGCCCGAATTACGTCCGTAAATAGCACGTGTGAACATACCCTTGGATTTATGCAATCTATTATTCCCTGTTATCATCCATTTCATTTTCATGATCCCTAATTTATATCACATATATCCAGTACTATTATATCCTCCAGAGACATTACATCATATGTGTGACTGATATCAGCCGCTCCTCTTATATCACTCCAGCACTATTATATCCTCCAGAGACATTACATCATATGTGTGACTGATATCAGCCGCTCCTCTTATATCACTCCAGTACTATTATATCCTCCAGAGACATTACATCATATGTGACTGATATCAGCCGCTCCTCTTATATCACTCCAGTACTATTATATCCTCCAGAGACATTACATCATATGTGACTGATATCAGCCGCTCCTCTTATATCACTCCAGTACTATTATATCCTCCAGAGACATTACATCATATATGTGACTGATATCAGCCGCTCCTCTTATATCACTCCAGCACTATTATATCCTCCAGACATTACATCATATGTGACTGATATCAGCCGCTCCTCTTATATCACTCCAGTACTATTATATCCTCCAGAGACATTACATCATATATGTGACTGATATCAGCCGCTCCTCTTATATCACTCCAGTACTATTATATCCTCCAGAGACATTACATCATATGTGTGACTGATATCAGCCGCTCCTCTTATATCACTCCAGTACTATTATATCCTCCAGAGACATTACATCATATGTGACTGATATCAGCCGCTCCTCTTATATCACTCCAGTACTATTATATCCTCCAGAGACATTACATCATATGTGTGACTGATATCAGCCGCTCCTATTATATCACCCCAGTACTATTATATCCTCCAGAGACATTACATCATATGTGTGACTGATATCAGCCGCTCCTCTTATATCACTCCAGTACTATTATATCCTCCAGAGACATTACATCATATGTGACTGATATCAGCCGCTCCTCTTATATCACTCCAGTACTATTATATCCTCCAGAGACATTACATCATATGTGACTGATATCAGCCGCTCCTCTTATATCACTCCAGTACTATTATATCCTCCAGAGACATTACATCATATATGTGACTGATATCAGCCGCTCCTCTTATATCACTCCAGCACTATTATATCCTCCAGACATTACATCATATGTGACTGATATCAGCCGCTCCTCTTATATCACTCCAGTACTATTATATCCTCCAGAGACATTACATCATATATGTGACTGATATCAGCCGCTCCTCTTATATCACTCCAGTACTATTATATCCTCCAGAGACATTACATCATATGTGTGACTGATATCAGCCGCTCCTCTTATATCACTCCAGTACTATTATATCCTCCAGAGACATTACATCATATGTGACTGATATCAGCCGCTCCTCTTATATCACTCCAGTACTATTATATCCTCCAGAGACATTACATCATATGTGTGACTGATATCAGCCGCTCCTATTATATCACCCCAGTACTATTATATCCTCCAGAGACATTACATCATATGTGTGACTGATATCAGCCGCACCTCTTATATCACTCCAGTACTATTATATCCTCCAGAGACATTACATCATATGTGTGACTGATATCAGCCGCTCCTCTTATATCACTCCAGTACTATTATATCCTCCAGAGACATTACATCATATGTGACTGATATCAGCCGCTCCTCTTATATCACTCCAGTACTATTATATCCTCCAGAGACATTACATCATATGTGTGACTGATATCAGCCGCTCCTATTATATCACCCCAGTACTATTATATCCTCCAGAGACATTACATCATATGTGACTGATATCAGCCGCTCCTCTTATATCACTCCAGTACTATTATATCCTCCAGAGACATTACATCATATGTGACTGATATCAGCCGCTCCTCTTATATCACTCCAGTACTATTATATCCTCCAGAGACATTACATCATATGTGTGACTGATATCAGCCGCTCCTATTATATCACCCCAGTACTATTATATCCTCCAGAGACATTACATCATATGTGACTGATATCAGCCGCTCCTCTTATATCACTCCAGTACTATTATATCCTCCAGAGACATTACATCATATGTGACTGATATCAGCCGCTCCTCCTATATCACTCCAGTACTATTATATCCTCCAGACATTACATCATATGTGTGACTGATATCAGCCGCTCCTCTTATATCACTCCAGTACTATTATATCCTCCAGACATTACATCATATGTGTGACTGATATCAGCCGCTCCTCTTATATCACTCCAGTACTATTATATCCTCCAGACATTACATCATGTGTGACTGATATCAGCCGCTCCTCTTATAACACTCCAGTACTATTATATCCTCCAGACATTACATCATATGTGTGACTGATATCAGCCGCTCCTCTTATATCACTCCAGTACTATTATATCCTCCAGACATTACATCATGTGTGACTGATATCAGCCGCTCCTCTTATAACACTCCAGCACTATTATATCCTCCAGAGACATTACATCATATGTGACTGATATCAGCCGCTCCTCTTATATCACTCCAGTACTATTATATCCTCCAGAGACATTACATCATGTGTGACTGATATCAGCCGCTCCTCTTATAACACTCCAGCACTATTATATCCTCCAGACATTACATCATATGTGACTGATATCAGCCGCCCCTCTTATATCACTCCAGTACTATTATATCCTCCAGAGACATTACATCATATGTGACTGATATCAGCCGCTCCTCTTATATCACTCCAGCACTATTATATCCTCCAGAGACATTACATCATATGTGTGACTGATATCAGCCGCTCCTCTTATAACACTCCAGTACTATTATATCCTCCAGAGACATTACATCATATGTGACTGATATCAGCCGCTCCTCTTATATCACTCCAGTACTATTATATCCCCCAGAGACATTACATCATATGTGACTGATATCAGCCGCTCCTCTTATATCACTCCAGTACTATTATATCCTCCAGAGACATTACATCATATATGTGACTGATATCAGCCGCTCCTCTTATATCACTCCAGTACTATTATATCCTCCAGAGACATTACATCATATGTGTGACTGATATCAGCCGCTCCTCTTATAACACTTCAGCACTATTATATCCTCCAGAGACATTACATCATATGTGACTGATATCAGCCGCTCCTCTTATAACACTCCAGTACTATTATATCCTCCAGAGACATTACATCATATGTGACTGATATCAGCCGCTCCTCTTATAACACTCCAGCACTATTATATCCTCCAGAGACATTACATCATATGTGACTGATATCAGCCGCTCCTCTTATATCACTCCAGTACTATTATATCCTCCAGAGACATTACATCATATGTGTGACTGATATCAGCCGCTCCTCTTATATCACTCAAGTACTATTATATCCTCCAGAGACATTACATCATATATGTGACTGATATCAGCCGCTCCTCTTATAAACACTCCAGTACTATTATATCCTCCAGAGACATTACATCATATGTGACTGATATCAGCCGCTCCTCTTATATCACTCCAGTACTATTATATCCTCCAGAGACATTACATCATATGTGTGACTGATATCAGCCGCTCCTCTTATATCACTCCAGTACTATTATATCCTCCAGAGACATTACATCATATGTGACTGATATCAGCCGCTCCTCTTATATCACTCCAGTACTATTATATCCTCCAGACATTACATCATGTGTGTGACTGATATCAGCCGCTCCTCTTATATCACTCCAGTACTATTATATCCTCCCGAGACATTACATCATATGTGTGACTGATATCAGCCGCTCCTCTTATATCACTCCAGTACTATTATATCATCCAGAGACATTACATCATATGTGTGACTGATATCAGCAGCTCCTCTTATATCACTCCAGTACTATTATATCCTCCAGAGACATTACATCATATGTGACTGATATCAGCCGCTCCTCTTATAACACTCCAGTACTATTATATCCTCCAGAGACATTACATCATATGTGTGACTGATATCAGCAGCTCCTCTTATATCACTCCAGTACTCTTATATCCTCCAGAGACATTACATCATATGTGACTGATATCAGCCGCTCCTCTTATATCACTCCAGTACTCTTATATCCTCCAGAGACATTACATCATATGTGACTGATATCAGCCGATCCTCTTATAACACTCCAGTACTATTATATCCTCCAGAGACATTACATCATATATGTGACTGATATCAGCCGCTCCTCTTATATCACTCCAGTACTATTATATCCTCCAGAGACATTACATCATATGTGACTGATATCAGCAGCTCCTCTTATATCACTCCAGCACTATTATATCCTCCAGAGACATTACATCATATATGTGACTGATATCAGCCGCTCCTCTTATAACACTCCAGCACTATTATATCCTCTAGAGACATTACATCATATGTGTGACTGATATCAGCCGCTCCTCTTATATCACTCCAGTACTATTATATCCTCCAGAGACATTACATCATGTGTGACTGATATCAGCCGCTCCTCTTATATCACTCCAGCACTATTATATCCTCCAGAGACATTACATCATATGTGTGACTGATATCAGCCGCTCCTCTTATATCACTCCAGTACTATTATATCCTCCAGAGACATTACATCATATGTGACTGATATCAGCCACTCCTCTTATATCACTCCAGTACTATTATATCCTCCAGACATTACATCATATGTGACTGATATCAGCCGCTCCTCTTATATCACTCCAGCACTATTACCGGTATATCCTCCAGAGACATTACATCATATGTGACTGATATCAGCCGCTCCTCTTATATCACTCCAGTACTATTATATCCCCCAGAGACATTACATCATATGTGTGACTGATATCAGCCGCTCCTCTTATAACACTCCAGTACTATTATATCCTCTAGAGACATTACATCATATGTGTGACTGATATCAGCCGCTCCTCTTATATCACTCCAGTACTATTATATCCTCCAGAGACATTACATCATGTGTGACTGATATCAGCCGCTCCTCTTATATCACTCCAGCACTATTATATCCTCCAGAGACATTACATCATATGTGTGACTGATATCAGCCGCTCCTCTTATAACACTCCAGCACTATTATATCCTCCAGACATTACATCATATGTGTGACTGATATCAGCCGCTCCTCTTATATCACTCCAGTACTATTATATCCTCCAGAGACATTATATCATATGTGTGACTGATATCAGCCGCTCCTCTTATATCACTCCAGTACTATTATATCCTCCAGAGACATTACATCATATGTGACTGATATCAGCCGCTCCTCTTATATCACACCAGTACTATTATATCCTCCAGAGACATTACATCATATGTGTGACTGATATCAGCCGCTCCTCTTATATCACTCCAGTACTATTATATCCTCCAGAGACATTACATCATATGTGACTGATATCAGCCGCTCCTCTTATATCACTCCAGTACTATTATATCCTCCAGACATTACATCATATGTGTGACTGATATCAGCGGCTCCTCTTATATCTCTCCAGCACTATTATATCCTCCAGAGACATTACATCATATATGTGACTGATATCAGCCGCTCCTCTTATATCACTCCAGTACTATTATATCCTCCAGAGACATTACATCATATGTGTGACTGATATCAGCCGCTCCTCTTATATCACTCCAGTACTATTATATCCTCCAGAGACATTACATCATATATGTGACTGATATCAGCCGCTCCTCTTATATCACTCCAGCACTATTATATCCTCCAGAGACATTACATCATATGTGACTGATATCAGCCGCTCCTCTTATATCACTCCAGTACTATTATATCCTCCAGAGACATTACATCATATGCGACTGATATCAGCCGCTCCTCTTATAACACTCCAGTACTATTATATCCTCCAGAGACATTACATCATATGTGACTGATATCAGACGCTCCTCTTATATCACTCCAGTACTATTATATCCTCCAGAGACATTACATTACATGTGTGACTGATATCAGCCGCTCCTCTTATATCACTCCAGTACTATTATATCCTCCAGAGACATTACATCATATGTGACTGATATCAGCCGCTCCTCTTATATCACTCCAGTACTATTATATCCTCCAGAGACATTACATCATATGTGACTGATATCAGACGCTCCTCTTATATCACTCCAGTACTATTATATCCTCCAGAGACATTACATTACATGTGTGACTGATATCAGCCGCTCCTCTTATATCACTCCAGTACTATTATATCCTCCAGAGACATTACATCATATGCGACTGATATCAGCCGCTCCTCTTATAACACTCCAGCACTATTATATCCTCCAGAGACATTACATCATATGTGACTGATATCAGACGCTCCTCTTATATCACTCCAGTACTATTATATCCTCCAGAGACATTACATTACATGTGTGACTGATATCAGCCGCTCCTCTTATATCACTCCAGTACTATTATATCCTCCAGAGACATTACATCATATGTGTGACTGATATCAGCCGCTCCTCTTATAACACTCCAGTACTATTATATCCTCCAGAGACATTACATCATATGTGACTGATATCAGCCGCTCCTCTTATATCACTCCAGTACTATTATATCCTCCAGAGACATTACATCATATGTGACTGATATCAGCCGCTCCTCTTATAACACTCCAGTACTATTATATCCTCCAGAGACATTACATCATATGTGTGACTGATATCAGCCGCTCCTCTTATATCACTCCAGCACTATTATATCCTCCAGAGACATTACATCATATATGTGACTGATATCAGCCGCTCCTCTTATATCACTCCAGCACTATTATATCCTCCAGAGACATTACATCATATGTGTGACTGATATCAGCCGCTCCTCTTATATCACTCCAGTACTATTATATCCTCCAGAGACATTACATCATGTGTGACTGATATCAGCCGCTCCTCTTATAACACTCCAGCACTATTATATCCTCCAGAGACATTACATCATATATGTGACTGATATCAGCCGCTCCTCTTATATCACTCCAGTACTATTATATCCTCCAGAGACATAACATCATATGTGACGGATAGCCGCTCCTTTATATCTTCCAGTACTATTATAATCTCCATTGATATTATCATTAGTTTATCGCAGTCACTAGCTTCGTCGTATTAATGCTCTGTCCTAGTGACGGTGACTGATTGAAGAACGCTGCAGGTATTTGCTTCCGAGCCTGAAAAGGCTGATAACGGAGGGAAATAGATTACAGTCACCCATCCTACACTCACCAAATTGGAAATGGCTGATAACAGGGGGCAATAGGTTATAGTCACCCGTCTTACACTTCGTCTGAAATGGTGGATAACAGAAAACAACAGCTTGTATTCAACTGCATTGCAAATAAAGAGAAAGATGACTGCGGGTGAAGTTTCCCTTTAAGACACAATTATAAATGCTGAATATCCTTAAAATGACCCAAAAATGAAGTGCAGATAATTTTAGAGACTGGAGAATATAAATCCCCTGTTGTGAGATCACCGGGAACGAAAATAAAAATTCAGGTTAAAACATTTCGGCTTCTTAAAGGGGAAAGTGCACGCTGCAGAGGTCACTGCCCCCTCTTTCCATGTGAGATGTTGCTGTTCCTTTAAGCAGCGGTGAGCCCCTCCGCAGCACGCGGCAGAACAAGAGGGGGTTTCACGGCCTCCATAATAACCTTCTGATTACCAGCTAATTATAATTAGAGAGCACCGGGGTTTTAGCCGCCAAGGTCAGCGAGTGAATGAGGGATCAGTCCTCCGCCGTCAGCACATTGGGAGCACTTGTCTTTTTTCCATGAGGCCGATCGTCTTTTCCGCGAGCAGCGCCCGTCACTTCTCCCGCGTGTGTTGTGGGGGGATAATAAGGATCAGGATGATTCTGGGAACAGAGCGCGGTCTGTCTGCTCCCGCTCACCCCGCTCTTTTCTCACCTGAAGCGTTTAGCGGCGCAGGACGTCAGGTGAAGCGGGGCTGTGGCAGCGCAGGCAGAGCGCCCGACCTCAGGGTGGAGACTAGAGGGCTTCATTCTCAGGATCGGTGAGGGTCAAGAAGTCGGACCCCCACCGATCATAAAGTGATGGCACATCCTAGCGATAGGTTATCAGTTTATAAGAACAACCCTTCAAAAATGATGTCAGATATAGCAGAGCCGAGTTTGTTATTTGGCACTACTCACGGTGATAGCGCAATGTGTTATGTGCAGATTTACATAGGACTGCGAGTGTCCCTACAGCACTCAGCGTCATCATCAAGCACCACTAATGCATCCCCTACAAAGTACAGATGTAGTAGAGCAGAATTTGTCCTTTGGCACAACTCACTGCTTTTCTGTGGACGTGTCGGTTGCTCAGAATATCGTACAACAAACTTGTCGAATCTTGTAGAATCTTTATCTTATTCCTCTCCGCTCGTCTCCTTAAAGGGCTGATCCACTCTTACGTAAATAAAGCAGAATCACTGTATAAGGAAAAGTTCTGCAACTTTCTTATATCCCAAACCTAAAAACCATTCCTGTTCACGCAGCTGCATGGCTCGTTACAGTGTATCGGGTCTCTCTTGTAACAAGCCGTGCACCTGTATCGGTTGGGTATGATCAGGATGGCTCTACAGCCTCTCGATGAAAACAAGAATGACTACTTTCACTGACAGCAAGCAGAGCTCTTGAAAATGGTGAGCAATTGAAACAAAATCTATGAGAAAGCCGCAAGACTTTTATTATACAATGATTGAAGGAAATGCCTCATGAAGACCACTCAAAAAAACGGCGCGGCGCTCAGTAGATTGGCGCGGGTCCATAAGCGGGCACTGCAGGGCGTATGTAGCATCACACGCTGGCCTGTAATACACGGACGCGCCAAGAAGGAGAGCAGCTCTACCTCCTGGCACATAGAGGGGTTCTGAGCGGACAGGGGGGGGCTGTGTCGTAGTTTTTTGCAGGCGGGAAAATCTGCCTCAAAATTCCATTTGGAATTGTGTGGCAGATTTTGACCTGCCTGCCTGCCGCATTTTTCGGCCGCGGCCATTGAGCGCCACGGACAAAAAACACAGCGAGAAACGCATTCCCTTCCTCCCATTGATGTCAATGGGGGGGTCAGAGACGGAAACGCCCGAAGAAAGGGCAAGCCGCTTCTTTTTCCCGCAAGCGTTTTGTTCCGCTACCGGGGAAAAAATGCCTCGGCTTCCCATTGAAATCAATGGGAGGCGATTTCGGAATTTTTTTGCCACGGTTTCCACGGCAAAAACGATGTGTGAACAGGGCCTTAAGCTTCAGCTACATAAATCCTGAGGACCCTTTAAGACCAGCAACGGCTGCAGCGGTACTAAAGGAAGACGTCACCCAGCAGAGGAACAACCGTGGAGCCGCTGCCAAAAACGATCGTGTCCCTGCGCGGTGTCGTAAAAACGCCTGCTTAAAATGTTCGCAAAAGGTCAAATGAGGTGACGGCACTGGCTGGAAAGTCTGAAGAAAACCGCCCGCTACTTGGACGATGTGAAATCAGGAGGAGGGGGGGGGGGGGGTCATGTAGACCCCAGATCATTGCTCTTTTGGGGACAACCCCCCCGGCGTCCCCACCTACACACAAGGGGATTAATGCCGCAGGACGCGGCCTCCAGGTCAAGTGCCCGTCCTGCGTGACGAGTCAGGGAAAATGATTAACATTTCGGCCGGGGGGGATATTTGTCGGCAGGACTTTGAAGGTTTAACGGTTAATTTTCACGCTCGCTGGTTATAGGAGGTTCACGGATCCGGCGCCTCCGCTGATGTAATGATCTCACGCTACAATGTCGCCGCAGTTATAAGAACACCCGAGTCACCGATGATTGTCAGAGGCGACTAATTAATAATCGTTAACTCAGGACGCGCGATTAACCAGGCGAATAAATAAAGCGCTCCGATAACGAGCGGGATAAACTTACATTTTAATCTGGGGGATCTCATTAGTTTGCAGAAAGTTGCAGCGTTTACAGTACAAATCACATCCGCGCAAATTAAACGTCCGCCGCGCCCGCGTCCCGCTGCCAAGAGGAAAGAGAAGAGGGCCAAGGAAACCGGAGATAAGGCTTCTCAGAGGGCATCGCCGCGCCAAGTAGCCCGTGACTTATTATAGACTGGCACCTACCAGCTGCCGCCTGATCTGTCAGTGGCGCCGCAACCTCCGCCGGCTATGATCCTTTTTCCGCTCCCTGGAATTTCAGGATCTTGGGAAATCGCTTTTCAGCACGGAGATCACATCTAAAGAACCTGAAACGTCTCGCCGCCGACTGAACTTTTGCGCCATTTCTAAGAGCGAATAGTAAGACGCTTTAGGCCATTTCTAAATGACGGGCGATAATTGGGTTGATCCTCCTGCGAGGCGGGTCGGAGCGCTAGTTTGTGCGTTTTAGTCATTGGCGCCATCGTCTCTGCTTGGGTTAGTGGGCTGCATGTATTGTGAGCAGGTGATGGACGTCCTGCACTGATGAGGCCTCAGAGCTGAACAGTTCGTATCAATGCGACAAATACCATGCAGGTGGGGCACTGACATGAAGACCTGCCAGGTTCAGGCCAGCGCCCTAGTCACTGTAGCCCAGGGTCATCCGTTACAGGCGGCGGGCACCGGTCAGGAACCTCCGGTCACATATCAACCGGTTCTGCCTCAGCAGCTGCTTAATTAAGTAAGAGATATCTCCAGTCTGCAATAAACAAGACTGGCATGAGGCACGGGGGAGCGGCATCTACTGGGCATTGTCAAAACTTGTTTCGGTGATGTAGGTAAGTAACAAGAGTAATAAATATCCAAAACTTTCATGCCAGGAAAGGGGCACTTAAAGAGACACTGATAGTACATTTCTTATAGTTTGTGTTTTTTATACTGTAATGTTCCTATTGGCCACTAGAGGTCAGCAGAGCAAGATAAACTCCAGGGAAAGCATCTCATTTTACAGCCTGCTGTTATACTGAATGTCATAATCTCATTACTGTCAGGCGGAGGGTGGATAATGGACTAAAGGAAGAATTTAAAGGATCTATCCAGTTATGCTGCAGACCGCATCTCCCATTTTCCTATAACAGACTCGCTATTCACAGTCCAGGGCACAGAAAGATCAGGAACACGGTGATAATGGCACAGAACACGAGGGCCACAGGAATGGGGAATGGTTTGGGGCTCACTGCGGCAAATGGTGGACAGGTCCAGAGAGGAAGGTCACAGCAGACAGGGCACGGGGTGCTCACTATACCTTGCACCATTTAAAGGCAGGATGGCCGGCGTCATGCAGCGCTTCACAAGACAGCTTCAGACAGCCAGAAAGAGACACAAGAGAGGAGGGAAACATGCGATTATACAGGCACAGGGCATGCTGGGAGTATAGACATCCTAATGTACGGGGCACCAGCACACCTACCCACTGAGCCGCACACTACCGCCTTATGCTATACATCAGAGCCTCCTACTGAACCAAAGTAATAAACAAGTAAATGTACCCGCTGAGCCACATATTACCTCCTTACCATGCTGTACATCAGTGCCCCCTACTAAGCTAATGTAACACACAAGAGGACATGTACCCACTGAGCCGCACACTACCTCCCTATCCTGCTGTACATCAGAGCCCCCTACTAAGCTAATGTAACACAGAAGAGAACATGTACCCACTGAGCCGCACACTACCTCCCTATCCTGCTGTACATCAGAGCCCCCTACTAAGCTAATGTAACACAGAAGAGAACATGTACCCACTGAGCCGCACACTACCTCCCTATCCTGCTGTACATCAGAGCCCCCTACTAAGCTAATGTAACACAGAAGAGAACATGTACCCACTGAGCCGCACACTACCTCCCTATCCTGCTGTACATCAGAGCCCCCTACTAAGCTAATGTAACACAGAAGAAAACATGTACCCACTGAGCCGCACACTACCTCCCTATCCTGCTGTACATCAGAGCCCCCTACTAAGCTAATGTAACAGAAGAGAACATGTACCCACTGAGCCGCACACTACCTCCATATCCTGCTGTACATCAGAGCCCCCTACCGAGCCAATGAAATATACACAAGGACATGTACCCACTGAGCCGCACACTACCTCCCTATCCTGCTGTACATCAGTGCCCCCTTCTGAGCCAATGTAATATACACAAGGACATGTACCCACTGAGCCGCACAATACCTCCCTATCCTGCTGTACATCAGTGCCCCCTTCTGAGCCAATGTAATATACACAAGGACATGTACCCACTGAGCCGCACACTTGGAAAGACGCGGTATAAAAGAACGTCCTCATTAGCTACAATCTGCCCTTCCTACTAATCTGTGCATCAGGTGATCTCAATGTAGAGGCAGCCAGCAGAATTCTGAATGCAGCTCTGGGTGTGACTAGAGTATAAGACATGTAACACAAGATCAGTAACTGAAAAGTGTCAGCGTATACCAGGACTCCCCGTTAGATGATATAACCCGCTGTGATCAGTGAATTTGCCCACATGACTAATTATTTCACCCCACCCAGTTTTGTTTTCTTTAATCTCCTGATCTGTCCTCATGTAATTTCATGTAACGCAGCAATCCTTATATGGGACGGCGGCGCTGTTCATCCTGATCTGCCTGATTCATGAATAGAATGCCAGAACTACAGTAAGGACTGACACATGGCAGGAGGACAGGAGACGGACTTCGTTCTGCATAACAATGCCATTCAGGACCTGTGGAAAGCTGGGTGACAAGCGCTATTAGAGCTTATCACCCGTCTGTTAAAAAAAAAAAAAAAGATTCCCCCTAGCGGACAACTTAGGGTCTTTGCTGATATTGGGGGGCGCAGTCAACGGACACAATCCCAGGCTCCCAGCGGCTGACCTGCGTCTGATAGTTGGACCTTGCGGACTCCTCTTGGGCCAGGACCATCTCCCGCTCGGCGGTGATCTGCACGCTTTCGCGCAGAGCCTCTTCCAGCTCTTCGATACGATCGTCCTTCTGGCGCGTGACATCCTGTGGAGAGGAAGGTAAAGCGTGAGGCACGAGGAATGGTCAGAGAGACCGCGGCGGAAAGGAAACCGTCAGCAGAGGAGTTCATGAGAGCAGGAGGTTAGCGGCAGAAGACAAGTGATGAAAATCAAAGATGGCGTCCAGCGCAAAGATGGCGGACACCTGGTGTCCTATAGTAGAACGGTGCAGTTTCAGCCATAGCAGTAAAGAGACAGCAGCAGCGAGTGACAGGAGTAGGAGAGGACCACACAGATGATGGGAGTAGTTAGTAGAGTGACCGGTCACGGCAGCCGCAGAGGGCGGAGTTAGCAGAACGTTAGGAGGCATCTCGCCGGTTAGTGAAGCAGGAGTTATAGAAATAACGTATCATGCGCAGAAAACCGACACAGGATTTAAAGGGAAACACACCTACAATAAACATGAGAGCTCCAGGATCCCACGGGAACCCCCTCCTAGAAAAATCACCACTACCTTTGGGGGTCCGAGCCCCTGACCTGTCTACAGGCTTTATCCGCAAATGGGGTGGACTTCCCCTTTAAATAAAGATACAGAACCTGCAACCACTAACAGGACTCCCCCATTCTGGTGTTGGTTCATGCCACAGAATACAGCATACCAGGGCAAGGGAGATCACATTATTTTATCACGTGGGGGTGGCATGACTTCCTCACTTGGTAAGTGTTTGTGGCCCTGCACCAGCTTATACCACCAATGGGGAAAAGGGCAAACTGTGCTGCCCTCCCCCATTAAGGGCCATAACAAGCTGCCCATGTTGGTGTAGCATCCTTTGCAAACCTCACACTTACATATGGAACTGGCCAAGCGGTTAGATTGTAAGCTCTGCAGAACACTATGTAAGTCAACACCCCCCCAAACTCCACTGGTTGGTCCTGTGAGGACGATGCGGCCGGGACCCCAGGGGACATAAATCAAACCCAGATGGTGGTGTGAAGTGGATTCTCGGCTGAGGGAGGGGATTGTGTTACACGGAGTGTTTTCTCCTATTATTATTACACGGAAATGGTTTGTGTTAAGACTTTTGGGTTTTTCGCGGCTCTTCGGCTCAGGAAACGCCGTCGTTTGATGTTCACCTACAGACGGACGGGATGAAACGAAGCTGGAGGTCTCCCTGGGCGCAGCGTAAAAAAGAGGGGGAGGGGGGCTGCCGAATGTGGACGTGTTAAAGTAATAAGTTTGGGGTCGTCCTGCAAGAGTTGCACAGCGAAGATTCACCGCACGCTTCACACCATATGGATTCTAGTGTGGGGTACCGGGGGGCAAGCGGAGGAGGGGGTCCTACAATTCTCAGCTCATCAAAAACAAAATCTGGCGGCCAATGGGAAAGCAACATGAGATGTGGAGATGCAGCATCCACCCCCCCCCCCAAAAAAAGCCCCCGTAATCTTGTTATAATCAGCGATTGTTTCCGATCAGAGTCACATGATCCTTGATGTGATCGGCGCGACGTAGACGCCTCGACCTGAAGGGGATCATTGTGTAAAGAAAAGGTCTGTAACTTTCTAATAGACTTTGTTCCAATTCCTCAACATTCTCAAGATCTCTGCTTGTTGTCAGTGAATAGGAAGATTCTTGTTTATAACCAGAGGCTGAAAACCTTGTACAGACCTAAAGGTGAGGATTTGTTACAATTGTATCAGTGTAGACTGGACGCATTAGCACAAACCCTCAGCTGTGAGAAGTGTTATATCTGTAGAAGTTTTCCTCCTCTGGATGTAACCAAGAATGTTTCGCTTTGTTGACAGCAAGCAGAGATCTTAAAAATGGTGCGGAATTGAAAGGGGGGGTTATAAAGAAAGTTGTAGAGCTTTTTGTAATTTAAATAATAAATTGTGAAGGGTCTGGAAGTTTGGGGTGGAGGGGTTGACGGTTTTAGGGTCTTAAATTGTGAGTGCCCCCTATTAGCGGCTCCTATTGTTGGGTTCAGTCCATTGTGCGCGGTTTAGATCCTGTCGTCGCCTCCATTAATCTGCTTGACATGATCCAGCGCCACAGACTCCGATCCTAATCTCACAAAGGGAAGAAGAGGAGGAGGAGGACGATGGGACGAGCTCCAGGGACTCCGTAGCCTCCTCTTTGTCAGCGGAGAACCGTCCAATTATCTGGAATCCCCAGACATGGTGCCGGACCGGGGGAAGGGCCGCAAAATGAAGCCTAGCAGCGGAGGCCGTTTCACCACCAGTGTCCCTCTTAAAGGGAGACTCCAGTTTACCATGTGAATTCTTAATGACATCATGACGTCCGAAGACATTGGATGGAAGTCTCCTGTCTTGTTGCCTAGCAACAGTCTGTCCATACATCGGGTGACCACTGAAGATCTCTGTCATCCTGTGGGACCGGCTGTTGTCACCGAGAGTCTCGGCCGCTTCCTGTTCCCCTGTAGATGATGTGCGGCTATTTCTAGGGTCCCCCTCCTCCCTCCCCACAAAGGAACTCTTCCCCCACACGGCAGGAGTAGTCCCACCATCCCACGTGATACCAGCGCCTTCAGCAATCAATATGGCGCCCGGGTTCTAGGTACGGCTTCATTATAGCACCCCACTTTGGGGGAGTGTACAAAACAAACTTAAAGGGCTCGTCCAGTCCTATGTAACTTGTATCTTAATTCCTCACCATTTTCAATATCTCTTCTTGCTGTCAGTAAATTGAAAAACATTTATTCCTTATGTTCAAAAAGGCTATAAAAAAAAACAAAAAAACGCCCCGACCGTGTTCTGCTCCCACAGATACGTTTGCTACAATGTATCAATCTTCTGTTACTACCCCGATACATTGCAACAAACTGCAACTGTGTAAGTAGGACAGGACTGGATGTAGACAAGAATGTCCCCATTTCCTGACAGCAAGAAGAGATCCTGAAAAAAGTGAGAAAATTATTTTTCCTTCTTGGATATTTTTGTTTTTTTTTCTTATTTATTGAGATTCCTGGAAACAAACATTTTCCTGAGTGCAGCGTCTCATGATCCCGAGGAGACCGCGGCGTTGTAGCATTCATCCGACGAGACGTCATCCGAGCTGCTGTCTGCCGCTCTCGGGGTGACGGTCTCATCGCGGAGACTTCCTGGGCAGCGCGGGAGAAACACAAGAGACGTCCAGTAAACTGCTCTGTCTGTCCAAAGTAAACAGGCTGGGCGGGCTGGAGATGGCCCAAACCGCAGACCCTGCGCCGGACACCGTGGCCCCGAGCCAGCTCTGTCAACCAAGATGGCCGCCTGCAGGTCCCTCAGTGAGCTCCGTGGCGCGTCTCCAAAACCACCGTCCCCCAGGGACCCCAATTCATCCGTCCAAACACAACAACCTGAGACGCTGAGGCCAAGCACCTAAATCACAGGCTCTTAGAGAGGGCACGGAGAGCCCCCGCTGACTAATTGGAGACATTTTTCAGGGGCCCTAATCCGTCGCTCTCAGTGAATGGAGTCTCTGTCGCTGCCCTCCGCCAGACGCTAATAGGAAAGGCTTCGGGATGTTCTTGAAATATTTCCACCCTGAGACTGACAAGCAACGAGAAAGAGGCAGAAACCTCAAAGTATCTGTAGGAATTCTTCCATAAACAAAACTGAAAAAAAAGAGGAAAAAAAAAAAAAAAAACGTGAAAAATTTTTTTACTCTTAAAAAAATTCATTTTTTAATCCTGGCTTGAAGCCGCCGACCACAAAGGACAAACGCGTCACTTCCGGCATTAATGGCCGCCGTCCTTTGGTTTTGCAGATCACAAATGTCTCTGCCCCTCCCCCCTCTCGGTCAGGACAGAGCAGGGAGTGTGCTGCGAGGGTATTTATACGTGCAGATGGCCGGCGCAGGAACACGCTGATCTTATTTTCCGAGGTCTTATAATATTGTGCTATTAATTCCGGCCAAAACCTCAAAGACCAGAAAATTTCTAAATCTGGGTTTTCTGTGAACTGACCCCAAACCCAAAATCTGTTGGCGCGAGCATCAGAGATATAAATCTATATATATAGCGGCGGTTATATACAGCCACATGCACTGACGTGAGCCGATCCCTGCTCAGCAGCTCGGTTATTTCGGGGTTTTTGGAAAAATAAGGGGATATTTCCTGCATTAGATTGTAAGTTCTTAGGGCAAGGTTCTGTTTCCCACACTCATGTTACACTCATGGAAGTTCTCTATGACTCTGTACCGGCAAAATATCAGCTCAATATAAACCAATAAATGCTGTGAACTTCCTTTAATCCGGAATCTGATAGTCTGGAATTTCTGGTAATTCATCAATTAGTAAAGAGAATCCAAATGCGGAAAAAATCCCTTGATGGACTGACAAGAACCGACTGCAGTGCGAACAGTGAACATCCATTAATCCGGAATCTGATAGTCTGGAATTTCCGGTATCTTGGCAATGAGGAAAACGAATCGTAAGGTGGAGATGGTAGGAAATCGCTTGATGGTCCGGCATGAACCAACCTCAAATCCAAAATGACAACTTCCTTTAATCCAGAATTTGATAGTCTGGAATTTCCAGTAACTCAAAAATGAGCAACAAGGATTCTGAAATTGATAATCCAGCAAAAACCAACAGAGAATTTCCTTTAATCTGTATCCTGATGGTGCGACGAGCCCCTCAGATGTTTACCTCCCCGGGCGTAGTAGGGAAGCTCGGCCTGACCCTGAGGAGCAACTATTGCCAATGCCCCAGGGGTGGTCAGACCGGGGTGGCGGGGGGTTGGGTGACCCCCTCCCTGTATAATGTGGGGCGTGTATAGAAATGCAACAACACGCCGCGGCCTCTGCTCGTCCGGACTGCACACGTGTTTGGCGCGGTCGCTCAGGTTGCGGGATCGGTTTGCCAGCAGCGTCCTCCAGGAGGGATGAATTTTCCACAAAGCGCCCACCACAGACCCCGAGCGAGGGGAGAAGGGGAGGGGGCGCTGTCTCATCTACAAATGAAAATATTCTGCTCCGGTTTTCTTGTACACGAGAGATCAGGAGGTCCCGGAATAAAGAGGACCCTCCGATATCCCCCGAGGCCCCACACAGAGACCCCATTATAACAGACTCTGATACGAGGAAAACTGCAGGAAGCTGAAGGAGGATTTATGTATCAGAGCAAAGCCATAGCGGATATTTGTTCAAAAGAGAAAATCAACACGTTCCTGAAATACTCTGTGCTGCTAACAATCCGACCCCTTTCAGTATGTTACTCTCAGTCTGTCACCACCAGCTTTCTCCCATTCCCCTCTTCATATCATGACACGGACAAGTTAGTGACCCCCCCCCCCAAGATGATCACACTCCTCTCCTGAAATACTCTGTGCTGCTAAGAACTCTGCTTCTTCTACCATGTACCTCTCAGACTGTAACCTCCCACTTGTTTCCATTTCCCTCCTCACATCATGACACGGTCACGTCGCTGCCCCCCCCCCCACAAGATCAGCACACTCCTCTCCTGAAATACTCTGTACCGCTGGGAACCCTGCTCCTTCCAGTATGTTACTCTCAGTCTGTCACCACTTGTCCCCATTCCCCTCTTCACATCATGGCACCAAGCATTCACTGACCAGACATAATCAGAACACCCTGCTCCTTAAATACTCTGTGCTGCTGGGAACCACAATTCTGTCAGGAGCAGCTTGCAGACTGTCAGAGCCTCTGGTACCTGCAGTTGCTGGGAGCTGTCGCTCAGGTTGTCTTCCCTGCGTCTCGCCTCCTCCACGAGCTGCGCGTTCTTCTTCTTCTCCACCTGCTCCTTGTGTTTCAGCGTCGCCACCTTCTTATTCTGATCCTTCATTTGCCTGGAAGAGAAAAAAAAAAAAAGTAAAACGTGTGAAGATCCGTCGGCAAAAATGATCTGTGAAGGCGTCTTGTCACACTGCATCTTCTGTCAACACTCCTATCAGCTTCTGGGAAAGCTGGATGACTACTGAGGAGTCCACGGGGGAAATAAGAAAGCTGGGTGATGACCGATGAGTCCACGGGAAGCTAAGAAAGCCGAGTGACTACCCCTCTGGGGGCTCACGTGACGGCCACGCTGACATTACAACTTCCACAAGGGTTGTCACCCAGCTTTCCCAGACACCTGAATGGCAATTCTCCCCAGTAATGAAGAAATACAACCCCCACCGCTGTTCTGCAGGAAAACCAGGCAGATTTACCATTCATGAGTCTGGGAAAGCTGAGTGAGAGCGACGATGTCCACCATCTTGGATGTCACCCAGCTTTCCCAGAAACAGATAAAATCTTATTAAAGAGGACAAAATCGATTGTTTATCAACTGTACAAAATAATTTTTTTTTATGGTCAGCGAAAGCAAATTCTTACAGCTCCGCCGCCATGATGGGGTGTACTTACTTTATGCTGAAGTGAGACATTGGGCTATTCTAGGACAGTTGTGTTGGGGGCGCAAGGACTTACACAGTGATGGGGGTACAGATGGACTGCAGAGGTTTGGATATAAAGCTTCGGCTGTGAGCTTAGGCCAACTCGAGTAAAATTTAGCAGACATGGCCGCTGCAGCCGCCCCACTGGACAGAGCCCAGCCCCCGTGTTGCCCGCTCTCACACCCTTACATAAACCATATAACGGGCGAGAATAGCTCCTGCTATGGGGTGAGCCGAAAAAGGCGGACCCGACCGGTGAGGAGCGACTCTTATAACCTATCCGGTCTTATTCTCCAGTCACATCCAGAACTGCGTTCACAATTCTGGCGATCTCCTATTTCAGGATACGGAACTCCACACCTCTCCGCTGCCCCCTGCTGGTTCAGGTTATGTACAGCACATTCCCTGCTGCAATGCATTGCGGGAGACAGTTTTTAAACCAGACATCTTCCAAAATGAAGCAGGGTGCAGGGTATCATGGGAACTGTTCAGCTTTTAGGGGTGTGTCCGTCAGCACAATGTTGACAGATCGCAAGTGCCAGGTGGCAGAATAGTGAACGCAGCTCCGGTTGTGACTGGAGAATAATTGTTTTTATAATGTGGTCCGGCTGCTGGTAGTTTTGGGGGGCCCTGGTCTATGAGAGTCATTGGGGTACAAGACTTCCGTCTTCACTGTCACTTAAAGGGTTTGTCCAGTCTTATGCCACCAGCAAAGCAAGCATGGTTATTTTCTCCCATAGGGAATAATAGAAATTGCATGGGACTGCCAGTTATCAGGTAACCCTATCCCACAGCTGCCCCCCCCACCCCCATGGTCAGGCACAAGGCAGTGAAAGGGTTAGTGGGGCGGCCAGTGCAGCGCTGGGACTCGGTGACCCTCTCGCCTCCACACAAAAGGTTTGCTGACGGTTTGGGAACATACAGAACCATCCAGGGGCGCCGGGCGCGGGACCCACACAATGGGTGACCGACAATCACATAGAACAAGCCGCAACTCAGCACAAGCCTCCAGTGAACCCGCTGACAAACCCGCCATTGACCCCTATGTCTCCAGCACTGTCCTATTGTGGGTGTCGGGGGTCTCCTGAGATACAAGGGTCCGGGTATTCAGCTGGGGTCTCCTCGTGCCCCCAACTTAAGGGCTGCTGACAGACGGATGTGTGGGGCCATAGACTAACGAGGGGGTGCAATCCTGCACTGCATCATGGGACATCTACAGGACACCCCATAACAGAGCAGTATAAAAGACCCCGATACAGCCTCAGGGCAGGAGACCGGGGGAGGGGGCCACACCCATTAATATCGCCCAAGATGGTTCCCTTAATAGCCAACCTCCCCAACCCAGCTTCATGCTGACAACCCCCCCCCCCCCCCCCCACATTGTACTGCCCCCAGCTGACAACTCCCAACACCATCTGACAACTCCACACCCACCGGCCGGCCTCCGGCTGACAACTCCCAACACCATCTGACAACTCCACACCAACCGGCCGGCCTCCGGCTGACAACTCCACACCCACCGGCCGGCCTCCGGCTGACAACTCCCAACACCATCTGACAACTCCACACCCACCGGCCGGCCTCCGGCTGACAACTCCCAACACCATCTGACAACTCCACACCAACCGGCCGGCCTCCGGCTGACAACTCCTAACCCCCCAGACCAGCCTCCGGCTGGCAACCCCCAAAGACCACTAGGAACCCCATCTGACAACCCCCTGGCCAGCCCCCGGTGACTGTTAGGAGGAGTTTTCTTACTTTTCTTATATTTTATATTTATAAATCCCCCAAAACACAAATTTTCCCTAGAATGTCACGCTGATTAATGAGGATGAGGGGTCGCTGGTCGTCACGCCGCTTCTCCCCCGCCGCTCATTTATCAGTATGAGGTTTGGGAGAAAACCAAAATACATAAAGCGGAGGCCGAGAAGAAACCGCACAGATAACAGAGTCTTTCATGCCGGGCCAGGAGCAGCGGATGTATAAATGTCCCGACCGCGGCCCCCCTGGAGTCACGCTGCACGGAGCGGGGGGGGGGGCACCTGACTCTGCATACATGTATGATAGAAACCCCCCAATATAAGCCTGGGCCACGGAAGTCATTGGTTGTCTATTCATTGACATGGAGTTCAGCCAAACCCAAAAGCTTTGTCACAGCGGCCCTCATCTCTATCTCATACAAGGGGCAGTACCAATAACAGCGCCCCCTAGAGGTTGAATTATCATAAAATTACTGGCTGTATAACGCGGACCCTCTCACTAATGGCGCATATTGTGCAGCCAGCGTCTCCGTTCATCGGACGCCGTTGACCACACCGGACAGTGACGACGTCTCCGGCCTCCGTGTCGTCTGCGGTTTGTTTTATGTGAGACTCCGGAGATTAGCGACCGCCGCCTCATTAATGGTGGTGAGACAGCCGGGATAATGGACGTGTATACAAAGTGACACACAGTGAAACGCGAGCCCAGATGTGGCGAGATTAGCGGGGGCTGTCATGCTGGGGGTCATTATAAGCAGATAACTATCAGGGGCGACAGATTCTAATGACCGGGAGCTCCGGGTAATCCAGCCGTGCCCAGGAATGTCCTCTAATCCTTCTCACACCTGTCATCGCAGCAATGAAGGGACCCACCCTGAGACCCCCGGCACGGAGATCAAGACCAGCGGCGGGCGAGAACGTAGCCTCACATCCCATAATAATACTACAAGGACGGTCAATGGATGTGCCAGGCAGAACGCCATGATGTGCCCACCTGTGTGCCAGGGGCATGCTGGGTCCTAATGTGTCACATGACCACGATGTGCCGGTCACCTGCGTCTTTAATTCACTCAGATCAAGTTATCAGCAGATCGGCCATTCAGGAGTCTGGAAAAGCTGGGTGACAACCAATGTGAGGAGCGGCACAGTGGCCATATTGACTGTTACCCAGCATTCCCAAAAACAGATACGACTGAACCTGGGCCGGGTAGAAGACAAGAAATACAATGCGAGACTCCAGACGGATACATTGTAACAAACCGACAGAACAGGAAAGAGATTTGTGTTGCTCAGTCAATAGGAATATTCTTGAACTATTACTTCTCACAGCTGAGGGTTTGTTACAATAGTATCCAGTCTAGATAATCCTCTGAGCTGAACATTCCGGACTCCAGACTGAGACATTGTAACAAACCGACAGAACAGGAAAGAGGTTTGTGCTGCTGATGTGTTTACCTCACAGAGGATTATCGAGACTGGATACAACTGTAACAAACACTCCGCTGCGAGGCTTTATTCACATCTGCGTTCTGGTTTCCGTCGTTCTGCTTCGTCATAGGAGCAAAACAACGGAAAAAACGGAAGTGCCGGATCCGTTGACTGACAGACACCAACGGCGTACGACTGAATCCTTTAACTTTAATGGGTTCTGTCCGGTTCCTGTCAGGGTGTCTGGACTGGATCTGCAACGGAAATGTGAACGGAGCCTGGGGAGTGTTAGGTCAGGACGTGATTTCAGTCTCTGGATGTAATTTTAAATGTTTCCATTCACTGACAACAAGCAGAGATCTTGAAAATTTAAAAAAAAATGTAAAAAAATAAATAAATATATATATATATATATATATATATATTAGAAAGTTGCCGAACTGTTCATTATACAGGGATTAATCCGGAATCCCCCTTTAAGGCTCCAGATTTTGGGGGGACGGACGTGCGGGGACAGGTGATGATGATAAAGTCACGTTATCAGCGTCGATGTCTCATGTAGATCCAACACTCAGGCCGAGAACTTGTAAGTTCTACAAATCCAGTATAATGAAGTCACCCCCCCTAATAAGTGTATGACACCCCTCCCCCTCAGAGCCGGCAGCTGTCGTCCCCCCTCCCCCCTCTGTATACATCTTGGGGGCTTTGAGGTATAAATCCCCCCAGACTTGACACGTCTCGGCCTTGTGTCCCCTCCTCACACAATCCCAGGAGCCGGAGAAGCGTCACGTTCTTATAATCCTTCAGTGACTACCAACGACCCGACGAGACCCCCGACCCAGAACCCCCACAATACAGAAACCCACAAACTCTTAAAGGCGCAGAGCGCTTATTACACCACCTTAAAAAGACCCAAACACACGCAAATGCAGCTGGGTGACAAACCATAAGGTCGCCGTTACAGGCATAGTCACCCAGCTTTCCCAGGCACCTGAACGGCACGTCTGTCAAGATCGGGGACTGGGGGTCAAATCATTGCAGATTCCATACTCAATCATGGGAAAGCTGGGTGACAACCCCTGTGGGGTGGTGATGGAGCGGCTCCAGGAGTATGAGGTACCCGCCGCACCCAGCGCCACGTCGTCGGCCAATATAAGAGCGAGGACGAAGCCAACAAAACACGAGACGCGCACTCACCTGGATGTCATACTGAGCGCAGCCGCATATCCGGGAAAGAGACAGCAAGAGAGAGTCAGATAAAGAGACAGTTAATGAACACAGACAGAGGATTAATATAAAGAGACACAAAGCAGAGGTAGTAATAATATCTACAATCACTGCGTGCGGGGGAGGGGGACGTCACATGACAATGGTCTGTCCCGACCTGGATGTGATGAATGATAAAGCCCCTTCCTTAAGGGGTTAATCATTGTATGATAAGGAGCTCTGCAACTTTATAATAGACTTTGCGTTTCATTTGCTCACCATTTTTAAAATCTCTGCTTGCTGTCAGTGAATGGGGACTTTTGTTTATATGTAATGGCGGAAAACACGTGCCACGTTAAAGGGGTATTCCCATCTTAGACATTTATGGCAAATCCATAAATGTCTGATAGATGTGGGTACCAACTTCGGGACCCAGAACGAGGTCACCCGACCCCTGGCCACCGCATCCAGGCGTAGAATGAATGCAAATGTGGCCGTAACTCCTATAGAGCAGAACAGTGACCCCCGTCCTAAAGTTAGATGCAGGTTTCCGCTCTGGCACCTGCATCTATCAGACATTTATGGCAAATCCCAGGAACCTAGTCCTGCTGCCACAGCTGAGTGTTTGTTGCAGTGTATCAGAGCAGGCAATCCTTTGTGAGCTAAACACACCAGAAGCTGGAATCTACATTGTAACAAGCCCATCAGCCGTGTGAGCAGGGCTCGGTCAGGAGGGGGTGTACAGACCTAATACTACTAACAGCTGAGGGTTTGGTATAATTGTATCCAGTCTAGAAAATCCTCTGTGAAATAAACATCCTGGACTCCACACGGATACATTTTACCTGCACTAACACATTGTAACACATATCAGCAGGACAAGTCTTTCACCTGTCCTGACAGGTTTTTTTTTAGCTCACAGACGCTTATCTAGACCGGATACAATTGTAACAAACCCTCAGCTGTGAGAAGTATTAGATCAGGACAGGTTTTCAGCATCTGGATGTCACAAGAATGTTCCCATTCACTGACAGCAAGCATCCTAAACACGTTAAATTGAGAGAAATTGAAACACAAAATCTATTATAAAGTGGCAGAACGTCCCATTATACAAGGATTGCGCTTCTTTATATAAAGGGGTTCTTCATTATTGAGGGGCCAGGTCTCCATAGTAGACGTCTGGTGCACTGATGTCCTATCATCTATATATAGAGGCGCGGTGTATGACCTATACAATGGGGGACCTGACATGAACCCCAATACTGGAGAAGTTGAATATTTAGGACCCTCGTCCGTCCACCATTCATCATCAAACCAAGAGACCTCTGCCAATAGCGATTCAATGCCAGACTAAGGGGGTGAGGAGGAGAATGAATATCCAATCACAGCGGGATCACGCGAGACCCCCAACCCAATAATGCAATGTATAGAGGAGCACAGTGCCCTCTAGTGGAGGACGTGACCAGTGCGCGCTCATATTCTGCTGCCTCCGTCCTCACCTCTCCAGCTCGGCGATCTTCGTATCCTTTTCATTCTTCTCATTCTCCATCTCCCTGAGGATCTCCAGGAGCCGGTCCACCTCCGTCTGGGACTTGCCGGCCTCCTCCCGAAGCTTCGCCACCTCTTTCTCCAGCTGCTGGACCCGCTCGCTCACCTCGGGGCTGGATTTGGCTTCCTGTGCAGTCTCGTGCGCCTGACAAGAGATAACAGCAATATTATACAGGGGACATTAAGAAGGGGCGGCTGAGGGGGCACAGGAGGATGCTGGGTAATCTGCCTGGTTATGTACAGATATGGGGGTTTCATTCCCTGCATAGCGAGGTAGATTTGCCTATCAGGGGGCCTGGAAAGCTGGGTGACAAGCCCTATGAAGGTAGCCATATTGGTTGTCACCCATCTTTAGCAATGTGACGATTTACTGGGGATATCTACGGTCGGGGGCGCTCGTTAATAAAAAGCGTTCGTGGATATTCCCAGAAGCGGCCGGACGAGGATGAGCTCATCTCGCTGGGACTTGGTCCACATGCCAACGCAGCGTCGTGATGGAAATAGGGTGAGCACAAGACGACTGCGCCCAAAGGTCTGGCTGAGGCACAGACCCCGAAGCCGGGGACGACAGACACCACTTTTCCATGACAGGACGGGTGGCTGCGCGCAGCTGGCAGGGTCCAGAGGGCAGATGGTACTCAGTCCACCCCTCCCCCTTCTCGGCTGCCGTGGGTGATAATTAACAGTCGCCTGTTTACATGAGGCGCTCGTCCCATACACCTGGCACCGTCCCGCCATCCACAACACACTGTCTGCTGTGTCGCTGCCTGCCAGGGCGAGGTCACGTCAACAGGACGAGGGCAGGAAGGCCAAAAACCACATAGGACTAATCACAGGGCGATGGAGATGACCAGAGCCGCCCTGGAAGTAAAGCCCACAAGGGACTGGTCATCAAACAGGCAGAACCTCACACTCCGAAGGGGAATCAAACAGACACGTACACAGGTAGAGGAGGGGGCACGTCAAGAGAGGGGGCCTCCCCGGGTTATACAGAAGTGGAGTCACTGTGTACAAACATTACATTACTTATCCTGTACTGATCCTGAGTTACATCCTGTATTATACTCCAGAGCTGCAGTCACTATTCTGCTGGTGGAGTCACTGTGTACATACATTACATTACTTATCCTGTACTGATCCTGAGTTATATCCTGTATTATACTCCAGAGCTGCACTCACTATTCTGCTGGTGGAGTCACTGTATACATATATTACTTATCCTGTACTGATCCTGAGTTACATCCTGTATTATACTCCAGAGCTGCACTCACTATTCTGCTGGTGGAGTCACTGTGTACAAACATTACATTACTTATCCTGTACTGATCCTGAGTTATATCCTGTATTATACTCCAGAGCTGCACTCACTGTTCTGCTGGTGGAGTCACTGTGTACATACATTACATTACTTATCCTGTACTGATCCTGAGTTATATCCTGTATTATACTCCAGAGCTGCACTCACTATTCTGCTGGTGGAGTCACTGTGTACATACATTACATTACTTATCCTGTACTGATCCTGAGTTACATCCTGTATTATACTCCAGAGCTGCACTCACTATTCTGCTGGTGGAGTCACTGTGTACATACATTACATTACTTATCCTGTACTGATCCTGAGTTACATCCTGTATTATACTCCAGAGCTGCACTCACTATTCTGCTGGTGGAGTCACTGTGTACATACATTACATTACTTATCCTGTAATGATCCTGAGTTATATCCTGTATTATACTCCAGAGCTGCACTCACTATTCTGCTGGTGGAGTCACTGTGTACATACATTACATTACTTATCCTGTACTGATCCTGAGTTACATCCTGTATTATACTCCAGAGCTGCACTCACTATTCTGCTGGTGGAGTCACTGTGTACATACATTACATTACTTATCCTGTACTGATCCTGAGTTATATCCTGTATTATACTCCAGAGCTGCACTCACTATTCTGCTGGTGGAGTCACTGTGTACATACATTACATTACTTATCCTGTAATGATCCTGAGTTATATCCTGTATTATACTCCAGAGCTGCACTCACTATTCTGCTGGTGGAGTCACTGTGTACATACATTACATTACTTATCCTGTACTGATCCTGAGTTATATCCTGTATTATACTCCAGAGCTGCACTCACTATTCTGCTGGTGGAGTCACTGTGTACATACATTACATTACTTATCCTGTACTGATCCTGAGTGACATCCTGTATTATACTCCAGAGCTGCACTCACTATTCTGCTGGTGGAGTCACTGTGTACATACATTACATTACTTATCCTGTAATGATCCTGAGTTATATCCTGTATTATACTCCAGAGCTGCACTCACTATTCTGCTGGTGGAGTCACTGTGTACATACATTACATTACTTATCCTGTAATGATCCTGAGTTATATCCTGTATTATACTCCAGAGCTGCACTCACTATTCTGCTGGTGGAGTCACTGTGTACATACATTACATTACTTATCCTGTACTGATCCTGAGTTATATCCTGTATTATACTCCAGAGCTGCACTCACTATTCTGCTGGTGGAGTCACTGTGTACATACATTACATTACTTATCCTGTACTGATCCTGAGTTACATCCTGTATTATACTCCAGAGCTGCACTCACTATTCTGCTGGTGGAGTCACTGTGTACATACATTACATTACTTATCCTGTACTGATCCTGAGTTACAGCCAGTATTATACTCCAGAGCTGCACTCACTATTCTGCTGGTGGAGTCACTGTGTACATACATTACATTACTTATCCTGTACTGATCCTGAGTTATATCCTGTATTATACTCCAGAGCTGCACTCACTATTCTGCTGGTGGAGTCACTGTGTACATACATTACATTACTTATCCTGTACTGATCCTGAGTTACATCCTGTATTATACTCCAGAGCTGCACTCACTATTCTGCTGGTGGAGTCACTGTGTACATACATTACATTACTTATCCTGTAATGATCCTGAGTTATATCCTGTATTATACTCCAGAGCTGCACTCACTATTCTGCTGGTGGAGTCACTGTGTACATACATTACATTACTTATCCTGTACTGATCCTGAGTTATATCCTGTATTATACTCCAGAGCTGCACTCACTATTCTGGGAATTGATCGATCAATGGGAGAATGTAGGGAAGCGCCTATTCATGGCAGGAGGGAATGAGAATTGAGCATCCGCATATGGGAAGATGATGTGGAGACTGATCGCCCCCTCAGGTTGGAGGAAAAGGTAAAAATAATTTAATTTATCATTATTAATATTGGGGAGCAGCATGGACGGAGCTCAATGAATGTGGGAGAGGAGGAACATGCGGGCGGCAGCATCACACGGGTCTTCATGCGGCGGTGACTTACGGCTTTTCCGACGTGCTGTGACCCATCTGACTGCTGAGATAAGGACAAGAAACAAACTGAAGTAAAACAGAAGCTACAGGGAATGTTACGTAACGGGCGGATATTAGTGATAGAATCTAGTGAGGTGATTGGCTGACGAGCCTAGGAGCCAATATCCAGCTCTGTGATTGGTTGATTGGATATCACCCACAATTCCTCACCTTCCGGAGCTGGTTCTCAAGCTTCAGCCACTCCTCCTTCCTTTGCTCCAGCGCGATCTCCAGGGTTTTCAGTCTGGAGTCCTTCTTAAGGCCGGAGGACGCCAAGGTGGAGGCGTGTTCCTTTAAATCCAATAGTGACGACTGCGCAGAAAAGCAAAAACATTAGAAAAAAAACACCAAGACTTGATCAAAATGTCCTGAAAATAACTAAAAACTCATAAACACAATGAACAGAAACCCACAGCGACCGTTTTGCTGTAACCCAACCCACTGCATCATATCCCGGACGAGCCCCCAAGTTTCCCTGAACGGCACCGCAGGTCCCCCACCTCTCTCTCGGACAGGTCCCCCTGTAACGTGCTGACTTTTTCCTTCATGTCTTTTAACTCTTTCTTGTAGGATTCGAGCTCTTCTTGCTTCTCACGCTCATCTCGGTCCCTCTGGTCTTTCAGACGTTCAATGATTCTCTCCTGAGTAACAGACAAGATATTGATGATCTCGACGCTTCCCGAAGGACCCAAAAAATACATCTACGACCGCCCACCCCCCCCTCACCTTCTCCGCTAGCGCCTCCTCCAGGGTGGTCAGGGCAGTGTCGGTGTTGCTGGTGTCCGCCTGGAGGGACTTGACTCGTTCCTTCAAGCTGCTCAGCTGTTTCTCCTTATCCCGCAGTTGCTCCTGAAGGTTTTCGATCTGGAAGAGACAAATCGTATAAAGAACACGAGGGCCCCAAAAACATTCCTGCCCAAACTTCATTCACTCGCAATGTTTCTATAGAAACCCCCTGTAATACGGCATCTGATAATCCAGAAAGTGACCGCTGTAAATGAAGCAGGGGGCACAGTGAAGCCTTGGATTTGGCGGGTGCCCGTATACCCCACTTCCATGTTTTCTTGCCCGTCCTGGGTGACCAGGCATCGCCACCAGTGATGAGCCGCCCTGACCTGACACGCGGGATGAAGGGCGCTCTCAGAATTCGGCCGCCCTCTAATTATTGCGACCTTCTGACCACAACAGGGTCGGGTCACTGACTTCTGTGTACACAGGATAAGCCGAAAACCCAAAAATACCCACAGCCCCAAAAAAAAAAAAAAAAAGGCCCTTTCAGGGTAAAAGTCAGTCGCAGGAAATCCCACGAGACAAGACGCCCTTGTTGTCTGAAGGGTCAAGAAACAAGACTGTGGGCAGCTGCGCCCGCCCGCCCATCACCTGACCAGAGCGGGTAGAGTGTGGTTATTACATGTTCTGCACACCCTTTCATTGCCGACACCTTCAGCTTAAAGGGCAACGCCTACAAAACCGGACATGAATTCTATCTTTGGGGATTTTGTGCTTATTTATGGTAGAACCAAAAAGTTCTGCAGCTTTCGAATATACTATTGATTTCAGTTACTTATAGCTTTTAAGATCTCTGCTTGCTGACAGTGAATAGATATAATTTAAGTTTACATTCAAAATATGAAAACCATAACGATCGTGTCTTGTTCACACAGCTGACAGGCTCCGATGCACTGTAACGAGAGGTGTGAGCAACAGGAGAGGGTTCTATTCACTGACTGTGCATGAATTCCTCATCGTTTTCAAGATCTCTGCTTGAAAAGCCTCAAAGAAAGTTGCAGAACTTTTCATTATTCACAGAAAACTAGAAAATCTCCTTCAGTTTCTTACTAATACCGCCGGCCAACGCCTGGAATCACCTGTCAATCTCCAAACCATCATGGATCAAGTCGCCTGCAGAGCATGAGTGGCGTTACAATGTAACAGCCTGAACATATTAAGGTTGCCAGTTACTAAACAGCAGGTTAAAATAATTATTCATTACAAAGTCTGATGAAATAGCTGCAATATAAATGCCATCTATTGTTCCCTGTTATCAGCCACATCAGACTGGGGAGAAGACGCCTGTATTAATCCCTAATGGGACGAGTGACAGGAAGTGTAGAGACGTGAGGGGGTCGATGATACAGTCCGCGGGTCATATATACCGTTAACAGCGGGGGCGGGAACACCGGGTGCGGAGACTGAGGTAGTCTCAAATCCAGCTCCTCTGCACTGCCACCATGATTTACACTGCAGCTCCACTCGTTTTTACTGGCTGCTGTGTATAGCTCAGCAGTCAGTACCTGGAGAGCTGATATCTATTGCAGCAAGGACAGAAGTCAGAGATAGAAATTAACCCCCTGTGATAAGAGATGGAGAGAGGCCTCAATAAGGGGGAGACTGAAGGGCCCCCATAACAGGGATCAGGAATAACCCCTGTGCAGACGTCCTATTAGAGAATTTAGCTAATGGGGTCACATCACTCCTCTTTAGCAAAGCGTTGTACGCTGGAGGACTAGAAGATCCGTTAACAGCTGAGACGTCTCCATCAGGTACAATCAATGTCATAGAGAATGTGATCAGAGATCGCCATCTACTGGCCAAGCACAGAACTGCACCACATACTGACGGTCCCCAGAAATCCTGATCCTGTATAAGTAACGTCTGGACATGACCGGCAGCAGAGCTTACAATCTAGTTTTCCTACCCCAGGCAATCAGCTGACATGCTACTCATTGAGTATGGAGGGATCGTGTTGTAACTCTGGGGTCTGTCAGATTTATTACACTTCCATAGGTGCGGCCGCCCCCAGCAATTACTGCGACAAACAATATACAAGCATTAAAGGGCCGGTCCAGTCCTAAGTAAAGGAAGCACAATCATTATATAATGAAACGTTCTGCGACTTTCTTATGTACTTTGCTGTTTCTTTTTTTCAATTTTCACCATTTTAAAGACCTCTGCTCTCTGTCAGTGAATAGAAACAGTGTTTATATCCAGAGGCCGAAAACTTGCACATGCCTAATACTTCCCACTGCTGACAGAAAACAACCCGGGGGCACCTGTCCCCTCAGCGCGGTATATGTGGGGTAAGATGGGGGGCGCATGATGGTCTTCAGGACCCGCCGCTCATGGTTTACTCCACCCACCTTCTTTTGCAGCACGTTCACTTTCCTCTCCTTGACGTCCAGCATGTCTTTGAGGTCGTGGATCTCCCCGGATAGAGTTCCCTTCTCCTCTGACGTCTCCTGGATCTGCTTTGTCTTTTTGTTCAGCATCGTTTCCTTTTCCTCCAACCGAAGACGGAGCGCGTCCACCTGCAGAAGAACAACGACCGCTCCATCAACACGTGTGATCTGACTCCACCCACTATTCTCAATGGTACCGCACTCTATCCGATACATGCTCTCTGACTCCACCCACTATCTTCAATGATACCACCCTCTAGGGTATACACAACCTCTAACCTATACAGCCCTCTCACTCCACCCACTATACTCAATGGTACCGCCCTCTAACCTATACAGCCCTCTAACTCCACCCACTATACTCAATGGTACCGCCCTCTAACCTATACAGCCCTGACTCAAACCACTATACCCAATGGTACCGCCCTCTAACCTATACAATTCTCTAACTCCACCCACTATACGCAATGGTACCGCCCTCTAACCTATACAACCCCCTAACTCCACCCACTATACTCAATGGCACCGCCCTCTAACCTATACAGCCCTCTAACTCCACCCACTATTCTCATTGGTACAGCCCTCTAACCTATACAGCCCTCTAACTCCACCAACTATTATTATTGGTACAGCCCTCTAACTCCACCCACTAGATAAAAGTCTCCATCTGACTCCACCCACCAGTAACCCATCCCCCGCTCTCCTCCTGGTTTTTACGTCGTCTCCTCACCTCAGTCTGTAGGATGGCGGCTCGCTGTTCCTTGGCGGTCAGGGATTCCTTGAGGACCTCCACGTGCTGCTTGCTGTCAGAGAACTGGTTGTTGAGCGTCTCCAGCTTGGTCTGCAGGGCCAGCAGTTCTGTGTCCTTCCGGGAGAGCTCCTGCTTCACCTGCCCGATCTGCAGGGGGCAACACCAGTCAGAAAGACAAGACTGAGGCGGGAGACGTGCGAGCCGCTCCCAGCGCCAGATAAAACCGCCGTAAAACCGAGACTAACATAAACCTGAGTCCAAACAGAGCACATCCCCCATAAATACAAGTCCTCGAGACGTTCTCTGCTATCAAGGGGTTAAAAATATCCCATCTGATACAAGGAAAGCTGGGTGACCATGAAGACCGCTACCACAACACCCTGCACAGGGGTGGTCACCCAGCTCTCCCAGGCCTCTGAACGGCAGATCTACCTAATTGTGCAGTGAAACCCCCCCCCCCCCTTCTCCCGAATCATCGTGGATTCCAGGTCGATTTGCCATTCAGTAATCTGGAAAGCTGGAGACCAACCCACGGGGGAGGAGTAATGGCGGCCATATTGGTTGTCACCCACTCCCGAACGTGGAAATATAAGAAGTGCGACTGTGTAACCATTCAGGAATCTGGGAAAGCTGAGTGAACACTTCAGTGAAAGGATATGGATAATCACCCAGCTTTTCCAGATGCAGATATAACTAAGAAACAGAATTTAGAAAGGACGTAATGCGACTTCTATTTCCGGGGGATTTCCTGATTTTAGGGGTCCGCGCCCCCCGAGTATACGACAGGCTGATCCCGGAGTGGAGATTGGTGTGAGTGACGCGTTAGCGGCAGCGCAGACTGCCAGGAAGAGACAGCCAGCGGACAGACAACGGGCAGCCTTACACCCGACAGCTCCGTCTGCAGAGCTGACACTCTATTCCTCAGCTCCTCCGCCTGGCACTCCTTTGCGGTCAGATCCTCTTTCAGCTGCTCTACCTGTCAGGACATTGAGCAGATGAAAGACACTGAACACAATACTCAGTCACATCATATGCAGCAGCTCCAGGAGGATTACCCCATATTAAAGGGGAACTCCACCCTAAGACCGCCCGTCACAGAGACGTGTTCTGCAGTCCTATGTAAATAAAGCAGGAATATTGTGTAACAAAATATGCTGCAACTTTCTAATCCACTTTACGTTAAGACTTCTCACAGTTTCCGAGATCTCTGCTTGCTATCAGTGAATGGGAAAGTGTATGGTTAACATTTAGACGCTGACACCCCGAGAGTTATCAGCTTGAAGATCAGGACAGGAGAGAGATTTGGTCTGCGGATGACTGTCTGCACTGACACATTGTTGCAAAACCTCAGCTGTTTGAGCAAGACTAGGAAAGCACAACTGTACAAAATTAATTATACTATTCGCTGACAGCAAGCAGAGATCTTGAAACAAGGTATATTGGCAAGCAGCAGAACTTTCCATTACACGATGATGATGTAAAAGTTGACAAGCCTTTAAGTACCAAGAACGAATAATAATTGAAAGTTTGCTTTGCGGTAGAGTGTCAGCTATTGCTCTCAGTTATCAGACAGGAAAATTCAAAAATAAAAAATAAAACCCTGAAACAGATTGTGACGTGCGGGCCAGTTTGGAGGCATTCTGGATGACGATATTAGGGAATCGCATAAATATCCGCATCCCAACACAGTGACCCCGTCTGAAACGTCAAATGTTGTGACAACTACAACTCCCAGCATGCTCGAGGTTGGAGATTATTATAATAACACTAAATATGAGAATCTTGTTATCTACAATATTTCTCTAAATTCTGTTTCTGAGGAGAAGTCTGATGTGACCCACGCCTTGCGCCACTGTCACCCCAAAATACAAGAAGAAGGGAGGAGAGCTGTACCGCACTGCCACCTGATGGTCACATACGGTAATACACCACTAAATTCACCCATGAGGTCAGGGCTACACTGAGATTCTGGTCGCTTCATTTCCAGACATAGCAAAAATGCGCAAAATATTATATCAATGCGTTCCTATGGAGGCTTCCGTAGCGCAACGGTCATGTATCAAAAATCGTGAGTGACAGAAGTCGCCGTGTAGCCCGTCAAGAAGTGTTCACACCAACCAGGATAACCCGTGATGGACATCTAGAAGCCACTGATTAAATGCTCTGATTTCAAAATTTTAACTTAATAGTGTAGCTCCACCTCTAAGCCCCGTTCATTACATTACTTATCCTGTATTATACTCCAGAGCTGCACTCTCTATTCTGCTGGTGGTGGAGTCACTGTGTACATACATTACATTACTTATCCTGTACTGATCCTGAGTTACATCCTGTATTATACTCCAGAGCTGCACTCTCTATTCTGCTGGTGGAGTCACTGTGTATATACATTACATTACTGATCCTGTACTGATCCTGAGTTATATCCTGTATTATACTCCAGAGCTGCACTCTCTATTCTGCTGGTGGAGTCACTGTGTACATACATTACATTACTTATCCTGTACTGATCCTGAGTTACATCCTATATTATACTCCAGAGCTGCACTCTCTATTCTGCTGGTGGAGTCACTGTGTACATACATTACATTACTTATCCTGTACTGATCCGGAGTTATATCCTGTATTATACTCCAGAGCTGCACTCACTATTCTGCTGGTGGAGTCACTGTGTACATACATTACATTACTTATCCTGTACTGATCCTCAGTTACATCCTGTATTATACTCCAGAGCTGCACTCTCTATTCTGCTGGTGGAGTCACTGTGTACATACATTACATTACTTATCCTGTACTGATCCTGAGTTATATCCTGTATTATACTCCAGAGCTGCACTCACTATTCTGCTGGTGGAGTCACTGTGTACATACATTACATTACTTATCCTGTACTGATCCTGAGTTACACCCTGTATTATACTCCAGAGCTGCACTCTCTATTCTGCTGGTGGAGTCACTGTGTACATACATTACATTACTTATCCTGTCCTGATCCTGAGTTACATCCTGTATTATACTCCAGAGCTGCACTCTCTATTCTGCTGGTGGAGTCACTGTGTACATACATTACATTACTTATCCTGTGCTGATCCTGAGTTACATCCTGTATTATACTCCAGAGCTGCGGTCACTATTCTGCTGGTGGAGTCACTGTGTACATACATTACATTACTTATCCTGTACTGATCCAGAGTTACATCCTGTATTATACTCCAGAGCTGTACTCACTATTCTGCTGGTGGAGTCACTGTGTACAGACATTACATCACTTATCCTGTACTGATCCTGAGTTACATCCTGTATTATACTCCAGAGCTGCACTCACTATTCTGCTGGTGGAGTCACTGTGAACATACATTACATTACTTATCCTGTACTGATCCAGAGTTATATCCTGTATTATACTCCAGAGCTGCACTCACTATTCTGCTGGTGGAGTCACTGTGTACATACATTACATTACTTATCCTGTACTGATCCAGAGTTATATCCTGTATTATACTCCAGAGCTGCACTCACTATTCTGCTGGTGGAGTCACTGTGTACATACATTACATTACTTATCCTGTACTGATCCGGAGTTACATCCTGTATTATACTCCAGAGCTGCACTCACTATTCTGTAGGATTCAGAAGTCTCCAGCACCCCCTGCTTGTTCACTATCGGCACATTTGCTCTCATCTTTCAGATTCCAGACCTCGGGGGTGCAACCTCTAATATGCTAATTGAATGCTGAACATAATCTTCCTTCTGATTGGTCATGAGGCTTTGGTAATAGGCAGCACCTGCTATTTTATATGGAGGGGGTGGGGCCTCATTATGTCTACGCTGCCTCTTTAAGGGTCTCTATGTAAGATACACGCAGTCTATAGGGTCCTGTTGCTGGTCTGGGGGGCTCCGGCTATAGGGCCGCGCTGGGTCAGACTTACCTTGTTCTTCATGAACTTTGAGTGGCTGCGGTAGACCTCCATCTGCTTCATCTCCTCCTCCCGCTCCTCCGTGCTCAGCGCTCCGTTAGATTTCAGCATCTGGATCTCGTCCTCCAGATCTCGCAGGCCGCGCTCCATGGACGTGATCTTGGAGTCCTAGAAAATAGGCAAAGTCATGTGACACCCGGGACGACCGTTCATGTCCAGCAAGCAGAGGACGGAGCTACAGCAACCTGGGGCAAGGAGACTGAACCAGGCCTCACGGCCAACCAATCCGAGAAAGAGCGGAGAGGGGTCACACGACTCTAGAGCCCTGATCTTAGGGGGCTGATCGCTCAGTCCTCACGATTGGGGGGGAATTGCGTCCACTAGTTCAGATGGGGAGAAATGTAAGTGACGGGTTCCCTTTAAGAAGCTCCAGTCCTATAGACGTCAGGTCTATTCTCTGCGGGATACCTCCTCACCCGTCGTCTTACATCGGTGACCGCGCCCGCCAAGTGACAGACATATCTATATATAGAGAGCGCAGGGACCCTGATCTGCTCCTTCTCCCCGTTCTTTATTGTAGGTCTCGGAGGTGGGGGAGGGGAGTCCTCGTACCTTCATCTCGATCACGGTGTGCAGGGCTTTCGTCTTGGTGGAGTCCGGAGCGTTCTCGTAGCGGCGGTGGAGTTCCTGTGAAGACAATGACACAGGTGAGACAGGAACGGAGGGGAGACGTCCGCCCCTCAGCACCGCAAACCCGACCCCAGAGACAGACGCCATCAGACGCCGCACGGGGACGTCCCCAGAGTGACGACAGAATGGTTGCCAGGAGCGGACGCCGCTCGCTCTCCCTTCGGGCAGGATGTGGCCGAGATCCACTCTGCAGGTTACTCGCGGCGAAGGAAAGAATCCGGAGATCGCTATTAACCCTCTCCTCACCGGAGGGAAGTCACATGTCCGGCTAGTCTCCGCAGGCTGGTGAGGGGGAGAGCCCGCTGTCCAACTGCAATGCCTAATAGGTGCCCACCGATCCCACAATGCAGAACGGCGCCCCCACATGGAGATACTGCGCAATTCTTTCATGTCATTTCCATTGAGCAACTATCTCAGGTTTGGCCGGATGCTGCAGTCCCCGTCCCGTCCACTAGATGGAAGCCTGGAGTCCTGCACAGGCTCAGGGTAACCCTATAGAGTGCTGGTGGCCCCATAGGGACCGGGACTACGCAGTCTAGTAAGAGGTCACGATCTCGTGGAATGACCGCACTCACATTTAAAGCTACAGGGGCCAGAATTTACAATACAAGAAATGTAATGGACGGGCTCCTACCAAGTGCAGGCACCGACCCCGGGGCCCAATTACCTGGGGAGAGCATTTCACTAAAGCCCCAAATAATCTGCTCATCTATAAAGGCACTAACAAATCTATTTAGACATTCCTTGCTCTGGGAAAGTTGGGTGACAGCAAACATCACTGCCATTAAGGCCAGGTTCACACGGGGTCTTTTGCCGAGTTTATTGACGCGGAAACCGCGTCGCAAAACTCGGCAGAAACGGCCCGAGAACGCCTCCCATTGATTTCAATGGGAGGCGTCGGCGTCTTTTTCCCGCGAGCAGTAAAACTGCCTCGCGGGGAAAAGAAGCGACATGCCCTATCTTCGGGCACTTCCGCGTCCGACCTCCCATTGACTTCAATGGGAGGCAGGAGAAAGCGTGTTTTCTGCCCGCGGCGCTCAATGGCCGCGGGCGAAAAACGGCGCGATCATTGCTATTCACACGGAGTATTTTGGGGGAGGAATATCTGCCTCAAAATTCCGTTTGGAGCTTTGAGGCAGATATTCCTCCCCCAAAATACTCCGTGTGAACATAGCCTAAGGCTCCCGTGAGGATTGTCACCCAACTTTCCCAGACCCTGGCAAATCTCTAATTTATCCCCACTCCTGCGTCACTGTATTAAGAAGCCGGTTTGACTATCAGGAGTCTGGGAAAGCTGGGTGACAATCCTCGTAGGAGATGTAACTGTGGCCTATATGTTGCCAAATAAACTTTGCCAATTATATCTGCCCCTGGGAAAGCAGGGTGACAGCAAAAATGACTCCCAAATAAGCTCCCACTGGATAATCACCCAGCTTTCCAAAGCTCCTGAACAGCACATTAGTCCAATAATGCCGATATTTAGGGTAAACTTCTCTTTCGGGAGAATACATGGGAGCTGTAACAGCGGCCCCCGAAACAAGGCTCTGACCAGGGTGGGGGAGGGTGGATGTTCTGGAAGAGCTGGGCGATGATCTATATATCTGCATTGCAGCTCCAACATGGCTGTCACCCAACTTTCCCAGAGTCCTGAAAACATTCATCTAATTAGTTACATGCAGCAACTCTGCACAGGGGAAACGTTCTGCAGGAGAACGAGGAGGATCTTCCATTTAGGAAAGCTGGGTGACCACCTGACCAGAGCTGCAGCGGTAATCATCCAGCTTTCCAAGAAACAGATAAACTGGGGGATTTTTTCATTTTTTTTCTTAAAGGGGAAATGCTCCTTAAACTAGATGAGATACAGAATATAATATGTTTATATATATATTTTTCTTTCAGCAGTGAGGGGGTTAATACGGTCCAGTTCTCCCCTCCCCCAGCGCAGCGTATCACCCGCGGTCCGGGACTCTCCCCGTCAGACCTCGCCGCCGCCGCTGTCTTCTCTGCAAAAAACTATTTACAGCGAACGAGAGCATTTATCCGACACCCACGGCAGCCATGGCAACCGTCTCCCTGGAAACAGGAAGGTAGCCGTCCGATTCATGTACCCAGCGCGTGTGGAGCTGCGGAGACACCGGCGCATTAACCCTTACACTGCCGCGACTATGACCAGGTGCAGGCGGTGACCATCACTCCACGGCCCGTATATTGTAGAGGGTGCGAATAAAAACCAATGAGAAAAGAAGAGCCGCAACTTGATTGGTTGCGACAGGCAAAGCCATGGTGTTTTTTTTTGTTTTGTTTTTTTAATACTCCAATCACAACCAGAGCTGCATTCACAATCCTGTCAGTCACAGTTAGTATAAATCATAAGACCCCATTTTTCCCTGTTAGTTCAGTATCTATAAAGAGCATGCTCTGCTGTTGTGCATTGCGGGAGACGTAGTGTTCACACAGGAGAGTGTTGCACAGTCTGAAGTCGGAAAAGACAAAAATAACTGTGGGATAACGTAGGTTTGTTTTTGTGTGCAGTGTATTATGGGAGCTCGGCTACACTGTTCCGGTAATGGCAGCCAATAGGAAGTTGAATGCAGCTTTGGTTGTGAGTGGAGTATATCCTATAATCAGTAACGACCTCTCTCAGCATGTTGGTCTCCTTCTCCTTCTGATCGAACAGACTCTCCAGGTGGTGGACGTGCATCTCGGCCTCCGCCAGCCTCCGTGTCCGCTCGTGGTCCTCGTCCATGACCTTGGATGAGATCCCTTTACTCTGCAGCATCTCCAGCAGCTTCTTGATGGACTCGTCCCGGGCGTTCAGCGTTTGTTTCTGGGTCTCGATCCGTAACTCCATCTCCTCTAGCGTCTTGCGCAGAAGGAAGAGTTCCTTGGCTTGGCGGTCGTGCTCGGCGTGCAGGATGCGGAAGTTTTCCTCGGTTATTTCCGAGGCGAAAACCTCTTTGGAGCGCCCCCCGCTGTCCTGCTGGAAGAGCTGGTTGAGGTCTCGCTGGATGCGGAGCTCGTCCTGAAGCGCTTGGATGGTCATGTGTAGATGCTGCAAAAAAAACAACCAAAAAACAATGAATGAAAAACATGAATAGAATGCAAGAGCGGCAGTAAAGACTGACACAAACAGGCAGCGAACTAGAAAAGCAATGAAACTAGAAGAGATTTATACACCATTTATACGATCCCTACGGACAATGTAATGACGGGCAGTAGCGGCTGTCACTTGGCATCTGCTGCCGCGTAGAAGACCAATAAAAATAAAGCGACAGCTGCAGACGACACCAGATTGTCGCCATTTTGGCTCAGACACATTTTATTACCAGACAAGTCGGTGGCATTTCCAAAGGGCAGCAAAGCAACGGAGACAGCTGGAGCCCCGCCCACCGCGCCATTGGCAACTATTCTTATGTCAAGCTGCCGCAGATGGCGATAACGTACGGCCTCATATTTTAGAAGAGGCAGCGGTCTGTGATGCAGGTTTTCATTGTGACTCCGCGCCATAACTCAGCGCCCGTCCGTATTATCCCCGCGACAATCACGTCTCAGACTATAAATCGCAGGTTCCCAGCGGCTCGTCCAGACTGCGGGACAATGACCGCCCCCCCCCCCCCCAACAACAAGGGGGAGGATAATGGGGGATGTGAGAAGAAATATCGTAGAGATCTGGACGGAATACACAATGTCCTCGCCGCACAGCGCACGGGTTCATTTGGGGTGAGGATATAAGACAGACGGAAAACGACGTCTCAAAAAAACGTTGAAAAATCGTAACACCCCCCCATTCCAAAAAAAATAAAATCACAGGATTATATCGGTGACACGGCAGCAGAGCAGGAAGTGTCCATTTATATTATACTCCATTCACATCCAAAGCTCCAATTCCAAATTTGTTGATTTCCGCATCGCTCTGGGACAGCATCTCACTGCTGCCCCCTATTGGTTTAGTGGCACCCAGCTGTAATGTATAGTGGGAGATGTAGAGGAGGAATAATAAAAATGGACCATAGTGAAAACAACCAAGTGCAACGCATCGTAGGGAGAGCCATGGCATCAGATGTGCGTCTAGTGACGAAGCAGTGAAATACTCCAAATATCAGACAGCGCAATTTTGAACACAGCTCTAGATGTGACTGGAGTAAAAGAAAGGATGTAACAAGATGGGCACAAAGTAAATGTAGCGAAGAACGTTGTAGGTGGATTGTTGTGGGGACAGTAATTATAGACGAGGGTTGAACAGCGCCAATCACAGCCCGGACCAGAGCGAACAGCGTCCTGAGGAAACATCGGATACAAGGATTGAGACTGCAATGCCAAAGACCACCAAAGGGGGCGGCAGAGTGCTGGAAATAAAGCCCGTCCAATCAGGAACATAAAAGACTGACAGCCCATCTGTAATTATTACTCACCAATTAATATCATCACTGCACAGTACAACTTCTCCTGTTCTGTATATATGGACACTGCACAGTACCACTTCTCCTGTCCCCTATACTGGGTGTATTTCTCAGTATCTGTATTATGCTGTATATATGGACACTGCACAGTACCACTTCTCCTGTCCTGTATACTGGGTGTAATTCTCAGTATCTGTATTATTGTGTATATATATATACACTGCACAGTACCACTTCTCCTGTCCTGTATACTGGGTGTAATTCTCAGTATCTGCATTATTCTGTATATATACACTGCACAGTACCACTTCTCCTGTCCTGTATACTGGGTGTAATTCTCAGTATCTGTATTATTCTGTGTATATGGACACTGCACAGTACCACTTCTCCTGTCCTGTATACTGGGTGTAATTCTCAGTATCTGTATTATTGTGTATATATATATACACTGCACAGTACCACTTCTCCTGTCCTGTATACTGGGTGTAATTCTCAGTATCTGCATTATTCTGTATATATACACTGCACAGTACCACTTCTCCTGTCCTGTATACTGGGTGTAATTCTCAGTATCTGTATTATTGTGTATATATATATACACTGCACAGTACCACTTCTCCTGTCCTGTATACTGGGTGTAATTCTCAGTATCTGTATTATTCTGTATATATGGACACTGCACAGTACTACTTCTCCTGTCCTGTATACTGGGTGTAATTCTCAGTATCTGTATTATTGTGTGTATATATGGACACTGCACAGTACCACTTCTCCTGTCCTGTATACTGGGTGTATTTCTCAGTATCTGTATTATGCTGTATATATGGACACTGCACAGTACCACTTCTCCTGTCCTGTATACTGGGTGTAATTCTCAGTATCTGTATTATTCTGTATATATATATACACTGCACAGTACCACTTCTCCTGTCCTGTATACTGGGTGTAATTCTCAGTATCTGTATTATTCTGTATATATACACTGCACAGTACCACTTCTCCTGTCCTGTATACTGGGTGTAATTCTCAGTATCTGTATTATTGTGTGTATATATGGACACTGCACAGTACCACTTCTCCTGTCCTGTATACTGGGTGTATTTCTCAGTATCTGTATTATGCTGTATATATGGACACTGCACAGTACCACTTCTCCTGTCCTGTATACTGGGTGTAATTCTCAGTATCTGTATTATTCTGTATATATATATACACTGCACAGTACCACTTCTCCTGTCCTGTATACTGGGTGTAATTCTCAGTATCTGTATTATTCTGTATATATAGACACTGCACAGTACCACTTCTCCTGTCCTGTATACTGGGTGTAATTCTCAGTATCTGTGTTATTCTGTATATATGGACACTGCACAGTACAACTTCTCCTGTCCTGTATACTGGGTGTAATTCTCAGTATCTGTATTATTCTGTATATATATACACTGCACAGTACCACTTCTCCTGTCCTGTATACTGGATGTAATTCTCAGTATCTGTATTATTCTGTATATATATATACACACACTGCACAGTACCACTTCTCCTGTCCTGTATACTGGGTGTAATTCTCAGTATCTGTATTATTCTGTATATATGGACACTGCACAGTACCACTTCTCCTGTCCTGTATACTGGGTGTAATTCTCAGTATCTGTATTATTCTGTATATATACACTGCACAGTACAACTTCTCCTGTCCTGTATACTGGGTGTAATTCTCAGTATCTGCATTATTCTGTATATATACACTGCACAGTACCACTTCTCCTGTCCTGTATACTGGGTGTAATTCTCAGTATCTGTATTATTCTGTATATATGGACACTGCACAGCACCACTTCTCCTGTCCTGTATACTGGGTGTAATTCTGAGTATCTGTATTATTCTGTATATATGGACACTGCACAGTACCACTTCTCCTGTCCTGTATACTGGGTGTAATTTTCAGTATCTGTATTATTGTGTGTGTATATATGGACACTGCACAGTACTACTTCTCCTGTCCTGTATACTGGGTGTAATTCTCAGTATCTGTATTATTCTGTATATATATACACTGCACAGTACCACTTCTCCTGTCCTGTATACTGGGTGTAATTCTCAGTATCTGTATTATTCTGTATATATATACACTGCACAGTACTACTTCTCCTGTCCTGTATACTGGGTGTAATTCTCAGTATCTGTATTATTCTGTATATATGGACACTGCACAGTACCACTTCTCCTGTCCTGTATACTGGGTGTAATTCTCAGTATCTGTATTATTCTGTATATATGGACACTGCACAGTACCACTTCTCCTGTCCTGTATACTGGGTGTAATTCTCAGTATCTGTATTATTCTGTATATATGGATACTGCACAGTACCACTTCTCCTGTCCTGTATACTGGGTGTAATTCTCAGTATCTGTATTATCCTGTATATATATATACACTGCACAGTACCACTTCTCCTGTCCTGTATACTGGGTGTAATTCTCAGTATCTGTATTATTCTGTATATATATACACTGCACAGTACTACTTCTCCTGTCCTGTATACTGGGTGTAATTCTCAGTATCTGTATTGTCCTGTATATATGGACACTGCACAGTACCACTTCTCCTGTCCTGTATACTGGGTGTAATTCTCAGTATCTGTATTATCCTGTATATACACTGCACAGTACTACTTCTCCTGTCCTGTATACTGGGTGTAATTCTCAGTATCTGTATTATTCTGTATATATGGACACTGCACAGTACCACTTCTCCTGTCCTGTATACTGGGTGTAATTCTCAGTATCTGTATTATTCTGTATATATACACTGCACAGTACCACTTCTCCTGTCCTGTATACTGGGTGTAATTCTCAGTATCTGTATTATTCTGTATATATAGACACTGCACAGTACCACTTCCCCTGTCCTGTATACTGGGTGTAATTCTCAGTATCTGTATTATCCTGTATATATGGACACTGCACAGTACCACTTCTCCTGTCCTGTATACTGGGTGTAATTCTCAGTATCTGTATTATTCTGTATATATACTGCACAGTACCACTTCTCCTGTCCTGTATACTGGGTGTAATTCTCAGTATCTGTATTATTCTGTATATATACACTGCACAGTACCACTTCTCCTGTCCTGTATACTGGGTGTAATTCTCAGTATCTGTATTATTCTGTATATATGGACACTGCACAGTACCGCTTCTCCAGTCCTGTATACTGGGTGTAATTCTCAGTATCTGTATTATTCTGTATATATAGACACTGCACAGTACTACTTCTCCTGTCCTGTATACTGGGTGTAATTCTCAGTATCTGTATTATTCTGTATATATACACACTGCACAGTACCACTTCTCCTGTCCTGTATACTGGGTGTAATTCTCAGTATCTGTATTATTCTGTATATATATACATATATACACTGCACAGTACCACTTCTCCTGTCCTGTATACTGGGTGTAATTCTCAGTATCTGTATTATTCTGTATATATGGACACTGCACAGTACCACTTCTCCTGTCCTGTATACTGGGTGTAATTCTCAGTATCTGTATTATTCTGTATATATATACACTGCACAGTACCACTTCTCCTGTCCTGTATACTGGGTGTAATTCTCAGTATCTGTATATATACACTGCACAGTACCCCTTCTCCTGTCCTGTATACTGGGTGTAATTCTCAGTATCTGTATTATCCTGTATATATATACACTGCACAGTACCACTTCTCCAGTCCTGTATACTGGGTGTAATTCTCAGTATCTGTATTATTCTGTATATATATATACACTGCACAGTACCACTTCTCCTGTCCTGTATACTGGGTGTAATTCTCACTATCTGTATTATTCTGTATATATATATACACTGCACAGTACCACTTCTCCTGCCCTGTATACTGGGTGTAATTCTCAGTATCTGTATTATTCTGTATATATAGACACTGTACAGTACCACTTCTCCTGTCCTGTATACTGGGTGTAATTCTCAGTATCTGTATTATTCTGTATATATATATATACTCTGCACAGTACCACTCCTCCTGTCCTGTATACTGGGTGTAATTCTCAGTATCTGTATTATTCTGTATATATATATACACTGCACAGTACCACTTCTCCTGTCCTGTATACTGGGTGTAATTCTCACTATCTGTATTATTCTGTATATATATATACACTGCACAGTACCACTTCTCCTGTCCTGTATACTGGGTGTAATTCTCACTATCTGTATTATTCTGTATATATACACTGCACAGTACCACTTCTCCTGTCCTGTATACTGGGTGTAATTCTCAGTATCTGTATTATTCTGTATATATACACTGCACAGTACCACTTCTCCAGTCCTGTATACTGGGTGTAATTCTCAGTATCTGTATTATTCTGTATATATATATATACACTGCACAGTACCACTTCTCCTGTCCTGTATACTGGGTGTAATTCTCACTATCTGTATTATTCTGTATATATATATACACTGCACAGTACCACTTCTCCTGCCCTGTATACTGGGTGTAATTCTCAGTATCTGTATTATTCTGTATATATAGACACTGTACAGTACCACTTCTCCTGTCCTGTATACTGGGTGTAATTCTCAGTATCTGTATTATTCTGTATATATATATATACTCTGCACAGTACCACTCCTCCTGTCCTGTATACTGGGTGTAATTCTCAGTATCTGTATTATTCTGTATATATATATACACTGCACAGTACCACTTCTCCTGTCCTGTATACTGGGTGTAATTCTCAGTATCTGTATTATTCTGTATATATATATATACTCTGCACAGTACCACTCCTCCTGTCCTGTATACTGGGTGTAATTCTCAGTATCTGTATTATTCTGTATATATATATATATACACTGCACAGTACCACTCCTCCTGTCCTGTATACTGGGTGTAATTCTCAGTATCTGTATTATTCTGTATATATATATATACACTGCACAGTACCACTTCTCCTGTCCTGTATACTGGGTGTAATTCTCAGTATCTGTATTATTCTGTACATACACTGCACAGTACCACTTCTCCTGTCCTGTATACTGGGTGTAATTCTCAGTATCTGTATTATCCTGTGTATATATATACACTGCACAGTACCACTTCTCCTGTCCTGTATACTGGGTGTAATTCTCAGTATCTGTATTATTCTGTATATATATATATACTCTGCACAGTACCACTCCTCCTGTCCTGTATACTGGGTGTAATTCTCAGTATCTGTATTATTCTGTATATATATATATACACTGCACAGTACCACTCCTCCTGTCCTGTATACTGGGTGTAATTCTCAGTATCTGTATTATTCTGTATATATATATATATACACTGCACAGTACCACTTCTCCTGTCCTGTATACTGGGTGTAATTCTCAGTATCTGTATTATTCTGTATATATACACTGCACAGTACCACTTCTCCTGTCCTGTATACTGGGTGTAATTCTCAGTATCTGTATTATTCTGTATATATATATATATATACACTGCACAGTACCACTTCTCCTGTCCTGTATACTGGGTGTAATTCTCAGTATCTGTATTATTCTGTATATATAGACACTGCACAGTACCACTTCTCCTGTCCTATATACTGGGTGTAATTCTCACTATCTGTATTATTCTGTATATATATATATACACTGCACAGTACCACTTCTCCTGTTCTGTATACTGGGTGTAATTCTCAGTATCTGTATTATTCTGTATATATACACTGCACAGTACCACTTCTCCTGCCCTGTATACTGGGTGTAATTCTCACTATCTGTATTATTCTGTATATATATATACACTGCACAGTACCACTTCTCCTGTCCTGTATACTGGGTGTAATTCTCAGTATCTGTATTATTCTGTATATATAGACACTGCACAGTACCACTTCTCCTGTCCTGTATACTGGGTGTAATTCTCACTATCTGTATTATTCTGTATATATATATATACACTGCACAGTACCACTTCTCCTGTTCTGTATACTGGGTGTAATTCTCAGTATCTGTATTATTCTGTGTATATGGACACTGCACAGTACCACTTCTCCTGTCCTGTATACTGGGTGTAATTCTCAGTATCTGTATTATTCTGTATATACACTGCACAGTACCACTTCTCCTGCCCTGTATACTGGGTGTAATTCTCACTATCTGTATTATTCTGTATATATATATACACTGCACAGTACTACTTCTCCTGTCCTGTATACTGGGTGTAATTCTCAGTCTCTGTATTATTCTGTATATATGGACACTGCACAGTACTACTTCTCCTGTCCTGTATACTGGGTGTAATTCTCAGTATCTGTATTATTCTGTATATATAGACACTGCACAGTACCACTTCTCCAGTCCTGTAGTTCTGCAGTCATTTTCTACCTAATCCTCCCCCATCTGTGGCCCCCGATAAACCTAGAGCCACAATCATCAGAAGAGACGACTTTCCATTGACAGAGACCTCGACAGACGGATTTGACCCGTATGTTCGCAGTTTTTTTACGCAGAGACCACTCCGCAAAACTCGCTAAAAAACAGCCGAAAATGCCTCCCATTGATTTCAATGGGAGGCGGGGGCGGTTTTCTCCTGTGAGCGGTAAAACCGTCTCGCGGGAGAAAGAAGGGACATGCCGCGAAAATCGGCGTGCAGGGAGAGGAAAATCTGCCTCAAACTTCCAAACGGAATTTTGAGGCTGATTTTCCACCTGCACAAAACTCTGTGTGAACTTGGCCTTAGGGTACGTGCACACGCAGTGTTTTCAGCTGTTTTTCGGGCCGTAAACATCCCGAAAAACGGCTGAAAAAAATTGGAAGCAGAACGCCTCCAAACATCTGCCCATTGATTTCAATGGGAAAAACGGCGTTCTGTGTAAAAAAAAACGCACGCGAAAAATAAGTGCATGTCACTTCTTCAGCCGTTTTTCATTGACCCTATAGAAATAGAGGGGTTTGAGGGAACGCTGACTGTCCCTTTAAGACACTTGTGAGGGTTAATGGCGGCACGCTCGGGATGGCGCGGTGCCACGGCTGGAGCGGAGACTCTATAGAAAGACTCCTGGAACAAGCGGCGCTGATGAGGACGGCGGTCAGCTGGAGCGCCATTGTGCGTCCGTGTGGAAACGTTATTACCACAAGTAGCGGCTCCTAATATGAAATAAACCCGGACTTATCCTGGGGGGGGGGGCAGCGGAGCAGAAGAACCCCCCCCCAATCCGCGTCCCCACCCCCCACAGCCGGAGGAATGGCAGGAATGTCAGCTCCAAACACCGGCTGGAAAATTCCTCAGTCTGTATATACAGGGGGGACGGGGACGGGGACGGGGGGGGGGGGGGGGGGGGGGGCGCGACACCTGAGCAGCGGCACCTCAGCAGTGGAGGAGTTAAATATCCCCCCATATTAACCCTCTACATCCACTCCTGACTACATGGCGGCTTCCATGAATAGTAACCACAGAGGGGGACTACGGGCCGGACGTACACACCCAGCTCTCCCAGACTCCTGAATGGCATATCTAGACCGGTCACACAGCGACGCATCCCTTGTTTCCATACTGTGGGGTTTCTAGGCAGAGCTGCCGTTCAGAAGTCTGGGAAAGCTGGGTTACAACCTCAGAGGGAGATCTAATGGTCGTGGTGAATCAGTCCCATTATACAGCACAACATCCGTTACTATATAACTAGACAGATTGCCATTCAGGAGCCTGGGAAAGCTGGACTTATCCGCGGACATGCAGCTTTACTTATAAGGTTTACGTAGACGAGTGGGTTACAGCCGGTTCTCTGTCAGGGCATGCTGGGAGTTGTAGTATGACACTAGCCGGCGGGGACACGATGACCCCACCTCCCCCCGTATTAGGTCCGCAGTGCGTTTAAGGATATGGCGCCGGGCGGATTAGATTTTGGAAGCCATTAAACGGTAAAAGTATTCCAGAGCGGCTACAAGGGATTGTGTCTGCAGGGCGGGGGAGGGGTGACGGCTCGGAGGACGCCATAAACGTGGCGTTATGATGAGTGACTGCTGAAGTGTCGCCGCGCAAATCTATCTGATAACCTGATCGGCAGCGTCGCGAAACGTGAGCGCTCTGCAAAGCCGGGACACGTCCAGACCGGGCCCGAGGCTGCAGCGAGCGAAGAACGCACACGTCCCAGCGCCGACCCCTCCCACAACACCCCAAACCAGAGCAAAACCTGAACAGACCTAATACTTCTCACAGCTGAGGGATTGTTACTATGTATCAGTCTAGACAATTCTCTCTGAGCTGAACATTCCGGACCCCAGACGCATACACTTCACCTGCACTGATACATTGTAACAAACTATCAGGACAGCTGAGGGATTGTTACTATGTATCAGTCTAGACAATTCTCTGTGCTACTGATATGTTGACCTCACAGAGGATTGTCTAAAATGGATACAAGTGCAGCAAACCCTCAGCTGTGAGAAGTAAAAGGCCTGTAGGGAGTACTCACATGGGTAGTTTTGTTTTTTACAGCATTTAAATCGCAAAAACGCAGCTGTGGCGCAAAACCATGACTAGAACAGCGCGGTTTCGGAAATTCCGTTTTTGGTCGATTATTGCGAAATCAAGGCCAAAAAAAAAAAGAAAAATACACGAAACCCCAACCCTGGAGTTATTCAGCATTAGAATGTAAATGGGAAAGTTTGTGTTCACTGACAGCAAGCAGAGATGTTAAAAGTAGATTAGACAGTGGCAGAGCTTTCCATTAACCAATGATTACGCGTTATTTTTGTGAAGACGTAAGGGACCTATGAGGGGTGACAGCGACCACCACCCTCATCATCCTCACCCCGGACACTATCCCGCTCCCTCCCGGCTGTTGGTCAGCAGGTCTCTCGTTACATTATGTCTCAGGACGTTGTGATCTGGGGTTTGCAGCGTCAGCTGGGCCCGGGGCGGACAGGAGACGTTTCTCCGGCGCGGTTCGCTGCTTTGTGGTGAATCACACGCCAAGTGTCAAATCTAATGCGCAGAAACGACGGCTGAGAGTCCATGACAGCGAAACCGCGGCCGCCGGCAGGGGAGCCGAAATATGAGGCCGTGCTCCTGACCCCCACCCAGGGAGCTCCGCCATCTTACCAGAGAGGGGCAGAATGTACATCTACGGCAGCCTTAAAGGGGACGTCCACTTCTGACCAGTCTCCGTGACCAGGACGGCCGGGGGCTCTGAACCCCTTCACCGCTGGTGGAAATCCAATGTTGTTGATTTTACTCATTCTTCTGGAAAGGATCGGAGAACACAAAAGAAACGGCAGCACTTCCTGCTGTCACTTCTTAGAAAAACATTTACATGTATGAGGTGGACTCTCAGGTAGTCGTGGCCATAGTCGTGGTCATGGTATAGAATATTTTACAGCATCACACAAGGTATTGTCAGACATGGCGGAATTGCAACACAAAGGGTTAAATCTGCTGCAAAACTCGCAGAACGCGCCACGGATTCGCTTAAAAATCCACGGAAGAATTATTCTGATATGTTTGAATTTACTCTTATAGGAATTGTCCTCTTCTCTTGAGCCATGACCAGTCCAGGGACAACAAACCCCAATACCAAGACAAAGTCCTGGAGGGGCCGCAGGGCACAGGGTCAGAACCGGCAGGGGTGACGTTGGCCCCTCTCTTTCGGAGACTGGTGAGAACCTCCCAGCAGGAGGACTGAGCTCATATTGTAGATACACCGGCATATCGCCTGTGGTTTCCGCACCGCTGTTGTGGGAGGATTTATAGGGCACAATGTGGATATTTTCACTGCTTTCCCTTGAGATGACGATTGGAGACGGACCGGGCACCAGGGGCCGCATGACCGCTCCATTAAAAAGATTAGTTGTTAGGCAGTGTGTGTCCCTAGCAACCAGATTGTCAGACAGGCCGTATCTCAAAGCCGGACTAGAGGCGCGCTAACAGCAGAGAAGGGCGAGGAGACGGCGAAGACGAGGAGGGGATCAGACCGCACGCGAGAACAAACCCAAAACGTAAACACATTTCTCCGGTCAGAATTTTATCACCAGCACAGAGGTCACATGTCCACATCCGACCAATACAACAAGAGACGAGACACCGATTCTGGTACACACGAAAAAGTAAATGGAAAAGACAAATGTACAGACTACCAGCAAACTGGCGACAGATGGAAGAGAAAAAAAGAAAAAAGTCCCTGCGGCGGTGGAACGAAGAAAACGGCGCACAAATGTTACAAAAAAAAAAAATCGCCGTAAACTAGAGAAACAACATTATAAGAGGAGCGGCTGATATCAGTCACACATATGATGTAATGCCTCTGGAGGATATAATAGTACTGGAGTGTTATAAGAGGAGCGGCTGATATCAGTCACACATGATGTAATGTCTCTGGAGGATATAATAGTGCTGGAGCTTTATAAGAGGAGCGGCTGATATCAGTCACATATGATGTAATGTCTCTGGAGGATATAATAGTACTGGAGTGATATAAGAGGAGCGGCTGATATCAGTCACATATATGATGTAATGTCTGGAGGCTATAATAGTACTGGAGTGATATAAGAGGAGCGGCTGATATCAGTCACACATATGATGTAATGTCTCTGGAGGATATAATAGTACTGGAGTGTTATAAGAGGAGCGGCTGATATCAGTCACACATATGATGTAATGTCTCTGGAGGATATAATAGTACTGGAGTGATATAAGAGGAGCGGCTGATATCAGTCACATATGATGTAATGTCTCTGGAGGATATAATAGTACTGGAGTGATATAAGAGGAGCGGCTGATATCAGTCACACATATGATGTAATGTCTCTGGAGGATATAATAGTGCTGGAGTGATATAAGAGGAGCGGCTGATATCAGTCACACATATGATGTAATGCCTCTGGAGGATATAATAGTACTGGAGTGTTATAAGAGGAGCGGCTGATATCAGTCACACATGATGTAATGTCTCTGGAGGATATAATAGTGCTGGAGTGTTATAAGAGGAGCGGCTGATATCAGTCACATATGATGTAATGTCTCTGGAGGATATAATAGTACTGGAGTGATATAAGAGGAGCGGCTGATATCAGTCACACATGATGTAATGTCTCTGGAGGATATAATAGTGCTGGAGTGTTATAAGAGGAGCGGCTGATATCAGTCACACATATGATGTGATGTCTGGAGGATATAATAGTACTGGAGTGATATAAGAGGAGCGGCTGATATCAGTCACATATGATGTAATGTCTCTGGAGGATATAATAGTACTGGAGTGTTATAAGAGGAGCGGCTGATATCAGTCACACATATGATGTAATGTCTCTGGAGGATATAATAGTGCTGGAGTGATATAAGAGGAGCGGCTGATATCAGTCACACATGATGTAATGTCTCTGGAGGATATAATAGTACTGGAGTGATATAAGAGGAGCGGCTGATATCAGTCACACATGATGTAATGTCTCTGGAGGATATAATAGTGCTGGAGTGATATAAGAGGAGCGGCTGATATCAGTCACACATATGGTGTAATGTCTCTGGAGGATATAATAGTACTGGAGTGATATAAGAGGAGCGGCTGATATCAGTCACACATGATGTAATGTCTCTGGAGGATATAATAGTACTGGAGTGATATAAGAGGAGCGGCTGATATCAGTCACATATGATGTAATGTCTCTGGAGGATATAATAGTACTGGAGTGTTATAAGAGGAGCGGCTGATATCAGTCACACATATGATGTAATGTCTCTGGAGGATATAATAGTGCTGGAGTGATATAAGAGGAGCGGCTGATATCAGTCACACATGATGTAATGTCTCTGGAGGATATAATAGTACTGGAGTGATATAAGAGGAGCGGCTGATATCAGTCACACATGATGTAATGTCTCTGGAGGATATAATAGTGCTGGAGTGATATAAGAGGAGCGGCTGATATCAGTCACACATATGGTGTAATGTCTCTGGAGGATATAATAGTACTGGAGTGATATAAGAGGAGCGGCTGATATCAGTCACACATGATGTAATGTCTCTGGAGGATATAATAGTACTGGAGTGATATAAGAGGAGCGGCTGATATCAGTCACATATGATGTAATGTCTCTGGAGGATATAATAGTACTGGAGTGATATAAGAGGAGCGGCTGATATCAGTCACATATGATGTAATGTCTCTGGAGGATATAATAGTACTGGAGTGATATAAGAGGAGCGGCTGATATCAGTCACACATATGATGTAATGTCTCTGGAGGATATAATAGTACTGGAGTGATATAAGAGGAGCGGCTGATATCAGTCACATATATGATGTAATGTCTCTGGAGGATATAATAGTACTGGAGTGATATAAGAGGAACGGCTGATATCAGTCACATATGATGTAATGTCTCTGGAGGATATAATAGTACTGGAGTGATATAAGAGGAGCGGCTGATATCAGTCACACATATGATGTAATGTCTCTGGAGGATATAATAGTGCTGGAGTGATATAAGAGGAGCGGCTGATATCAGTCACACATATGATGTAATGTCTCTGGAGGATATAATAGTACTGGAGTGTTATAAGAGGAGCGGCTGATATCAGTCACACATATGATGTAATGTCTCTGGAGGATATAATAGTACTGGAGTGATATAAGAGGAGCGGCTGATATCAGTCACATATGATGTAATGTCTCTGGAGGATATAATAGTACTGGAGTGATATAAGAGGAGCGGCTGATATCAGTCACACATATGATGTAATGTCTCTGGAGGATATAATAGTGCTGGAGTGATATAAGAGGAGCGGCTGATATCAGTCACACATATGATGTAATGCCTCTGGAGGATATAATAGTACTGGAGTGTTATAAGAGGAGCGGCTGATATCAGTCACACATGATGTAATGTCTCTGGAGGATATAATAGTGCTGGAGTGTTATAAGAGGAGCGGCTGATATCAGTCACATATGATGTAATGTCTCTGGAGGATATAATAGTACTGGAGTGATATAAGAGGAGCGGCTGATATCAGTCACACATGATGTAATGTCTCTGGAGGATATAATAGTGCTGGAGTGTTATAAGAGGAGCGGCTGATATCAGTCACACATATGATGTGATGTCTGGAGGATATAATAGTACTGGAGTGATATAAGAGGAGCGGCTGATATCAGTCACATATGATGTAATGTCTCTGGAGGATATAATAGTACTGGAGTGTTATAAGAGGAGCGGCTGATATCAGTCACACATATGATGTAATGTCTCTGGAGGATATAATAGTGCTGGAGTGATATAAGAGGAGCGGCTGATATCAGTCACACATGATGTAATGTCTCTGGAGGATATAATAGTACTGGAGTGATATAAGAGGAGCGGCTGATATCAGTCACACATGATGTAATGTCTCTGGAGGATATAATAGTGCTGGAGTGATATAAGAGGAGCGGCTGATATCAGTCACACATATGGTGTAATGTCTCTGGAGGATATAATAGTACTGGAGTGATATAAGAGGAGCGGCTGATATCAGTCACACATGATGTAATGTCTCTGGAGGATATAATAGTACTGGAGTGATATAAGAGGAGCGGCTGATATCAGTCACATATGATGTAATGTCTCTGGAGGATATAATAGTACTGGAGTGTTATAAGAGGAGCGGCTGATATCAGTCACACATATGATGTAATGTCTCTGGAGGATATAATAGTGCTGGAGTGATATAAGAGGAGCGGCTGATATCAGTCACACATGATGTAATGTCTCTGGAGGATATAATAGTACTGGAGTGATATAAGAGGAGCGGCTGATATCAGTCACACATGATGTAATGTCTCTGGAGGATATAATAGTGCTGGAGTGATATAAGAGGAGCGGCTGATATCAGTCACACATATGGTGTAATGTCTCTGGAGGATATAATAGTACTGGAGTGATATAAGAGGAGCGGCTGATATCAGTCACACATGATGTAATGTCTCTGGAGGATATAATAGTACTGGAGTGATATAAGAGGAGCGGCTGATATCAGTCACATATGATGTAATGTCTCTGGAGGATATAATAGTACTGGAGTGATATAAGAGGAGCGGCTGATATCAGTCACATATGATGTAATGTCTCTGGAGGATATAATAGTACTGGAGTGATATAAGAGGAGCGGCTGATATCAGTCACACATATGATGTAATGTCTCTGGAGGATATAATAGTACTGGAGTGATATAAGAGGAGCGGCTGATATCAGTCACATATATGATGTAATGTCTCTGGAGGATATAATAGTACTGGAGTGATATAAGAGGAACGGCTGATATCAGTCACATATGATGTAATGTCTCTGGAGGATATAATAGTACTGGAGTGATATAAGAGGAGCGGCTGATATCAGTCACACATATGATGTAATGTCTCTGGAGGATATAATAGTGCTGGAGTGATATAAGAGGAGCGGCTGATATCAGTCACACATATGATGTAATGTCTCTGGAGGATATAATAGTACTGGAGTGTTATAAGAGGAGCGGCTGATATCAGTCACACATATGATGTAATGTCTCTGGAGGATATAATAGTACTGGAGTGATATAAGAGGAGCGGCTGATATCAGTCACATATGATGTAATGTCTCTGGAGGATATAATAGTACTGGAGTGATATAAGAGGAGCGGCTGATATCAGTCACACATATGATGTAATGTCTCTGGAGGATATAATAGTGCTGGAGTGATATAAGAGGAGCTGCTGATATCAGTCACATATGATGTAATGTCTCTGGAGGATATAATAGTGCTGGAGTGATATAAGGGGAGCGGCTGATATCAGTCACATATGATGTAATGTCTCTGGAGGATATAATAGTGCTGGAGTGATATAAGGGGAGCGGCTGATATCAGTCACATATGATGTAATGTCTCTGGAGGATATAATAGTACTGGAGTGATATAAGAGGAGCGGCTGATATCAGTCACACATATGATGTAATGTCTCTGGAGGATATAATAGTACTGGAGTGATATAAGAGGAGCGGCTGATATCAGTCACACATATGATGTAATGTCTCTGGAGGATATAATAGTGCTGGAGTGATATAAGAGGAGCAGCTGATATCAGTCACATATAATGTAATGTCTCTGGAGGATATAATAGTACTGGAGTGATATAAGAGGAGCGGCTGATATCAGTTACATATGATGTAATGTCTCTGGAGGATATAATAGTGCTGGAGTGATATAAGAGGAGCGGCTGATATCAGTCACATATGATGTAATGTCTCTGGAGGATATAATAGTACTGGAGTGATATAAGGGGAGCGGCTGATATCAGTCACATATGATGTAATGTCTCTGGAGGATATAATAGTGCTGGAGTGATATAAGAGGAGCGGCTGATATCAGTCACACATGATGTAATGTCTGGGGGATATAATAGTACTGGAGTGATATAAGAGGAGCGGCTGATATCAGTCACATATGATGTAATGTCTCTGGAGGATATAATAGTGCTGGAGTGTTATAAGAGGAGCGGCTGATATCAGACACACATATGATGTAATGTCTCTGGAGGATATAATAGTGCTGGAGTGTTATAAGAGGAGCGGCTGATATCAGTCACATATGATGTAATGTCTCTGGAGGATATAATAGTACTGGAGTGATATAAGAGGAGCGGCTGATATCAGTCACATATGATGTAATGTCTCTGGAGGATATAATAGTACTGGAGTGATATAAGGGGAGCGGCTGATATCAGTCACACATATGATGTAATGTCTCTGGAGGATATAATAGTACTGGAGTGTTATAAGAGGAGCGGCTGATATCAGTCACATATGATGTAATGTCTCTGGGGGATATAATAGTGCTGGAGTGATATAAGAGGAGCGGCTGATATCAGTCACATATGATGTAATGTCTCTGGAGGATATAATAGTACTGGAGTGTTATAAGAGGAGCGGCTGATATCAGTCACATATGATGTAATGTCTCTGGAGGATATAATAGTACTGGAGTGATATAAGAGGAGCGGCTGATATCAGTCACATATGATGTAATGTCTCTGGAGGATATAATAGTACTGGAGTGATATAAGAGGAGCGGCTGATATCAGTCACACATATGATGTAATGTCTGGGGGATATAATAGTGCTGGAGTGTTATAAGAGGAGCGGCTGATATCAGTCACACATATCATGTAATGTCTCTGGAGGATATAATAGTACTGGAGTGATATAAGAGGAGCGGCTGATATCAGTCACATATGATGTAATGTCTCTGGAGGATATAATAGTACTGGAGTGATATAAGAGGAGCGGCTGATATCAGTCACACATATGATGTAATGTCTGGGGGATATAATAGTGCTGGAGTGTTATAAGAGGAGCGGCTGATATCAGTCACACATATGATGTAATGTCTCTGGAGGATAGAATAGTACTGGAGTGATATAAGAGGAGCGGCTGATATCAGTCACATATGATGTAATGTCTCTGGAGGATATAATAGTACTGGAGTGTTATAAGAGGAGCGGCTGATATCAGTCACACATATGATGTAATGTCTCTGGAGGATATAATAGTACTGGAGTGATATAAGAGGAGCGGCTGATATCAGTCACACATATGATGTAATGTCTCTGGAGGATATAATAGTGCTGGAGTGATATAAGAGGAGCGGCTGATATCAGTCACACATATGATGTAATGTCTGGGGGATATAATAGTGCTGGAGTGATATAAGAGGAGCGGCTGATATCAGTCACATATGATGTAATGTCTCTGGAGGATATAATAGTGCTGGAGTGATATAAGAGGAGCGGCTGATATCAGTCACACATATGATGTAATGTCTCTGGAGGATATAATAGTACTGGAGTGATATAAGAGGAGCGGCTGATATCAGTCACATATATGATGTAATGTCTCTGGAGGATATAATAGTGCTGGAGTGTTATAAGAGGAGCGGCTGATATCAGTCACATATATGATGTAATGTCTCTGGAGGATATAATAGTACTGGAGTGATATAAGAGGAGCGGCTGATATCAGTCACATATGATGTAATGTCTCTGGAGGATATAATAGTACTGGAGTGATATAAGAGGAGCGGCTGATATCAGTCACATATGATGTAATGTCTCTGGGGGATATAATAGTTCTGGAGTGATATAAGAGGAGCGGCTGATATCAGTCACACATATGATGTAATGTCTGGAGGATATAATAGTACAGCAGTGTTATAAGAGGAGCGGCTGATATCAGTCACATATATGATGTAATGTCTCTGGAGGATATAATAGTACTGGAGTGATATAAGAGGAGCGGCTGATATCAGTCACACATATGATGTAATGTCTCTGGAGGATATAATAGTGCTGGAGTGTTATAAGAGGAGAGGCTGATATCAGTCACACATATGATGTAATGTCTCTGGAGGATATAATAGTGCTGGAGTGATATAAGAGGAGCGGCTGATATCAGTCACACATATGATGTAATGTCTCTGGAGGATATAATAGTGCTGGAGTGATATAAGAGGAGCGGCTGATATCAGTCACACATATGATGTAATGTCTCTGGAGGATATAATAGTGCTGGAGTGTTATAAGAGGAGCGGCTGATATCAGTCACATATATGATGTAATGTCTCTGGAGGATATAATAGTGCTGGAGTGTTATAAGAGGAGCGGCTGATATCAGTCACATATGATGTAATGTCTCTGGAGGATATAATAGTACTGGAGTGATATAAGAGGAGCGGCTGATATCAGTCACACATATGATGTAATGTCTCTGGAGGATATAATAGTGCTGGAGTGTTATAAGAGGAGCGGCTGATATCAGTCACATATGATGTAATGTCTCTGGAGGATATAATAGTACTGGAGTGATATAAGAGGAGCGGCTGATATCAGTCACACATATGATGTAATGTCTCTGGAGGATATAATAGTGCTGGAGTGATATAAGAGGAGCTGCTGATATCAGTCACATATATGATGTAATGTCTCTGGAGGATATAATAGTACTGGAGTGTTATAAGAGGAGCGGCTGATATCAGTCACATATGATGTAATGTCTCTGGAGGATATAATAGTACTGGAGTGATATAAGAGGAGCGGCTGATATCAGTCACATATGATGTAATGTCTCTGGAGGATATAATAGTACTGGAGTGATATAAGAGGAGCGGCTGATATCAGTCACACATATGATGTAATGTCTCTGGAGGATATAATAGTGCTGGAGTGTTATAAGAGGAGCGGCTGATATCAGTCACATATATGATGTAATGTCTCTGGAGGATATAATAGTACTGGAGTGATATAAGAGGAGCGGCTGATATCAGTCACACATATGATGTAATGTCTCTGGAGGATATAATAGTACTGGAGTGATATAAGAGGAGCGGCTGATATCAGTCACATATGATGTAATGTCTCTGGAGGATATAATAGTACTGGAGTGATATAAGAAGAGCGGCTGATATCAGTCACACATATGATGTAATGTCTCTGGAGGATGTAATAGTACTGGAGTGATATAAGAGGAGCGGCTGATATCAGTCACATATGATGTAATGTCTCTGGAGGATATAATAGTACTGGAGTGATATAAGAGGAGCGGCTGATATCAGTCACATATGATGTAATGTCTCTGGAGGATATAATAGTGCTGGAGGGATATAAGAGGAGCGGCTGATATCAGTCACACATATGATGTAATGTCTCTGGAGGATATAATAGTACTGGAGTGATATAAGAGGAGCGGCTGATATCAGTCACACATATGATGTAATGTCTGGGGGATATAATAGTGCTGGAGTGATATAAGAGGAGCGGCTGATATCAGTCACATATGATGTAATGTCTCTGGAGGATATAATAGTGCTGGAGTGATATAAGAGGAGCGGCTGATATCAGTCACACATATGATGTAATGTCTCTGGAGTATATAATAGTACTGGAGTGATATAAGAGGAGCGGCTGATATCAGTCACACATATGATGTAATGTCTCTGGAGGATATAATAGTACTGGAGTGATATAAGAGGAGCGGCTGATATCAGTCACACATATGATGTAATGTCTCTGGAGGATATAATAGTACTGGAGTGATATAAGAGGAGCAGCTGATATCAGTCACACATATGATGTAATGTCTCTGGAGGATATAATAGTACTGGAGTGATATAAGAGGAGCGGCTGATATCAGTCACACATATGATGTAATGTCTCTGGAGGATATAATAGTACTGGAGTGATATAAGAGGAGCAGCTGATATCAGTCACACATATGATGTAATGTCTGGAGGATATAATAGTGCTGGAGTGATATAAGAGGAGCGGCTGATATCAGTCACACATATGATGTAATGTCTGGAGGATATAATAGTGCTGGAGTGTTATAAGAGCAGCGGCTGATGTCACACATATGATGTAATGTCTCTGGAGGATATAATAGTACTGGAGTGATATAAGAGGAGCGGCTGATATCAGTCACATATGATGTAATGTCTGGAGGATATAATAGTACTGGAGTGATATAAGAGGAGCGGCTGATATCAGTCACATATGATGTAATGTCTGGAGGATATAATAGTACTGGAGTGATATAAGAGGAGCGGCTGATATCAGTCACATATGATGTAATGTCTGGAGGATATAATAGTACTGGAGTGATATAAGAGGAGCGGCTGATATCAGTCATATATGATGTAATGTCTCTGGAGATATAATAGTACTGGAGTGATATAAGAGGAGCGGCTGATATCAGTCACACATATGATGTAATGTCTCTGGAGGATATAATAGTACTGGAGTGATATAAGAGGAGCGGCTGATATCAGTCACATATGATGTAATGTCTCTGGAGGATATAATAGTACTGGAGTGATATAAGAGGAGCGGCTGATATCAGTCACACATATGATGTAATGTCTCTGGAGGATATAATAGTACTGGAGTGATATAAGAGGAGCGGCTGATATCAGTCACATATGATGTAATGTCTCTGGAGATATAATAGTACTGGAGTGATATAAGAGGAGCGGCTGATATCAGTCACATATATGATGTAATGTCTCTGGAGGATATAATAGTGCTGGAGTGATATAAGAAAAGCGGCTGATATCAGTCACACATATGATGTAATGTCTGGAGGATATAATAGTACTGGAGTGATATAAGAGGAGTGGCTGATATCAGTCACATATGATGTAATGTCTCTGGAGGATATAATAGTGCTGGAGTGTTATAAGAAAAGCGGCTGATATCAGTCACACATATGATGTAATGTCTCTGGAGGATATAATAGTACTGGAGTGATATAAGAGGAGCGGCTGATATCAGTCACATATGATGTAATGTCTCTGGAGGATATAATAGTGCTGGAGTGATATAAGAGGAGCGGCTGATATCAGTCACATATGATGTAATGTCTCTAGAGGATATAATAGTGCTGGAGTGTTATAAGAAGAGCGGCTGATATCAGTCACACATATGATGTAATGTCTCTGGAGGATATAATAGTACTGGAGTGATATAAGAGGAGCGGCTGATATCAGTCACATATGATGTAATGTCTCTGGAGGATATAATAGTACTGGAGTGATATAAGAGGAGCGGCTGATATCAGTCACATATGATGTAATGTCTCTGGAGGATATAATAGTACTGGAGTGATATAAGAGGAGCGGCTGATATCAGTCACATATGATGTAATGTCTCTGGAGGATATAATAGTACTGGAGTGTTATAAGAGGAGCGGCTGATATCAGTCACATATGATGTAATGTATCTGGAGGATATAATAGTGCTGGAGTGTTATAAGAAAAGCGGCTGATATCAGTCACACATATGATGTAATGTCTCTGGAGGATATAATAGTACTGGAGTGATATAAGAGGAGTGGCTGATATCAGTCACATATGATGTAATGTCTCTGGAGGATATAATAGTGCTGGAGTGATATAAGAGGAGCGGCTGATATCAGTCATATATGATGTAATGTCTCTGGAGGATATAATAGTGGTGGAGTGATATAAGAGGAGCGGCTGATATCAGTCACATATGATGTAATGTCTCTGGAGGATATAATAGTGCTGGAGTGATATAAGAGGAGCGGCTGATATCAGTCACATATGATGTAATGTCTCTGGAGGATATAATAGTGCTGGAGTGATATAAGAGGAGCGGCTGATATCAGTCACATATGATGTAATGTCTCTGGAGGATATAATAGTACTGGAGTGATATAAGAGGAGCGGCTGATATCAGTCACATATGATGTAATGTCTCTGGAGGATATAATAGTGCTGGAGTGTTATAAGAAGAGCGGCTAATATCAGTCACATATGATGTAATGTCTCTGGAGGATATAATAGTACTGGAGTGATATAAGAGGAGCGGCTGATATCAGTCACATATGATGTAATGTCTCTGGAGGATATAATAGTACTGGAGTGTTATAAGAGGAGCGGCAGATATCAGTCACATATATGATGTCATGTCTCTGGAGGATATAATAGTGCTGGAGTGTTATAAGAAGAGCGGCTGATATCAGTCACACATATGATGTAATGTCTCTGGGGGATATAATAGTGCTGGAGTTATATAAGAGGAGCGGCTGATATCAGTCACACATATGATGTAATGTCTCTGGAGGATATAATCGTACTGGAGTGTTATAAGAGGAGCGGCTGATATCAGTCACATATGATGTAATGTCTCTGGAGGATATAATAGTGCTGGAGTGTTATAAGAGGAGTGGCTGATATCAGTCACATATGATGTAATGTCTCTGGAGGATATAATAGTGCTGGAGTGATATAAGAGGAGCGGCTGATATCAGTCACACATATGATGTAATGTCTCTGGAGGATATAATAGTACTGGAGTGATATAAGAGGAGCGGCTGATATCAGTCACATATGATGTAATGTCTCTGGAGGATATAATAGTACTGGAGTGATATAAGAGGAGCGGCTGATATCAGTCACATATGATGTAATGTCTCTGGAGGATATAACAGTACTGTAGTGATATAAGAGGAGCGGCTGATATCAGTCACATATGATGTAATGTCTGGAGGATATAATAGTACTGTAGTGATATAAGAGGAGCGGCTGATATCAGTCACACATATGATGTAATGTCTCTGGAGGATATAATAGTACTGGAGTGATATAAGAGGAGCGGCTGATATCAGTCACATATATGATGTAATGTCTCTGGAGGATATAATAGTGCTGGAGTGATATAAGAGGAGCGGCTGATATCAGTCACACATATGATGTAATGTCTCTGGAGGATATAATAGTGCTGGAGTGTTATAAGAGGAGCGGCTGATATCAGTCACACACATGATGTAATGTCTCTGGAGGATATAATAGTGCTGGAGTGATATAAGAGGAGCGGCTGATAGTCACACATATGATGTAATGTCTCTGGAGTATATAATAGTGCCGGAGTGTTTATAAGAGGAGCGGCTGATATCAGTCACACATATGATGTAATGTCTCTGGAGGATATAATAGTGCTGGAGTGATATAAGAGGAGCGGCTGATATCAGTCACACATATGATGTAATGTCTCTGGAGGATATAATAGTGCTGGAGTGATATAAGAGGAGCGGCTGATATCAGTCACACATATGATGTAATGTCTCTGGAGGATATAATAGTACTGGAGTGATCTAAGGGGAGCGGCTGATATCAGTCACATATAATGTAATGTCTCTGGAGGATATAATAGTACTGGAGTGATATAAGAGGATCGGCTGATATCAGTCACATATGATGTAATGTCTCTGGAGGATATAATAGTACTGGAGTGATATAAGAGGAGCGGCTGATATCAGTCACATATATGATGTAATGTCTCTGGAGGATATAATAGTACTGGAGTGATATAAGAGGAGCGGCTGATATCAGTCACACATATGATGTAATGTCTCTGGAGGATATAATAGTGCTGGAGTGATATAAGAGGAGCGGCTGATATCAGTCACATATGATGTAATGTCTCTGGAGGATATAATAGTGCTGGAGTGATATAAGAGGAGCGGCTGATATCAGTCACATATGATGTAATGTCTCTGGAGGATATAATAGTGCTGGAGTGATATAAGAGGAGCGGCTGATATCAGTCACACATATGATGTAATGTCTCTGGAGGATATAATAGTGCTGGAGTGTTATAAGAGGAGCGGCTGAAATCAGTCACACATATGATGTAATGTCTCTGGAGGATATAATAGTGCTGGAGTGATATAAGAGGAGCGGCTGATATCAGTCACATATGATGTAATGTCTCTGGAGGATATAATAGTGCTGGAGTGTTATAAGAGGAGCGGCTGATATCAGTCACATATGATGTAATGTCTGGAGGATATAATAGTACTGGAGTGATATAAGAGGAGCGGCTGATATCAGTCACACATATGATGTAATGTCTGGAGGATATAATAGTGCTGGAGTGATATAAGAGGAGCGGCTGATATCAGTCACACATATGATGTAATGTCTGGAGGATATAATAGTGCTGGAGTGTTATAAGAGGAGCGGCTGATATCAGTCACACATATGATGTAATGTCTCTGGAGGATATAATAGTACTGGAGTGATATAAGAGGAGCGGCTGATATCAGTCACATATGATGTAATGTCTGGAGGATATAATAGTACTGGAGTGTTATAAGAGGAGCGGCTGATATCAGTCACATATGATGTAATGTCTCTGGAGGATATAATAGTACTGGAGTGATATAAGAGGAGCGGCTGATATCAGTCACACATATGATGTAATGTCTCTGGAGGATATAATAGTGCTGGAGTGGTATAAGAGGAGCGGCTGATATCAGTCACACATATGATGTAATGTCTCTGGAGATATAATAGTACTGGAGTGATATAAGAGGAGCGGCTGATATCAGTCACACATATGATGTAATGTCTCTGGAGGATATAATAGTACTGGAGTGTTATAAGAGGAGCGGCTGATATCAGTCACACATATGAGGTAATGTCTCTGGAGGATATAATAGTACTGGAGTGATATAAGAGGAGCGGCTGATATCAGTCACACATATGATGTAATGTCTCTGGAGGATATAATAGTACTGGAGTGATATAAGAGGAGCGGCTGATATCAGTCACATATATGATGTAATGTCTCTGGAGGATATAATAGTGCTGGAGTGATATAAGAGGAGCGGCTGATAGTCACACATGATGTAATGTCTCTGGAGTATATAATAGTGCCGGAGTGTTTATAAGAGGAGCGGCTGATATCAGTCACACATATGATGTAATGTCTCTGGAGGATATAATAGTGCTGGAGTGTTATAAGAGGAGCGGCTGATATCAGTCACACATATGATGTAATGTCTCTGGAGGATATAATAGTACTGGAGTGATCTAAGGGGAGCGGCTGATATCAGTCACATATAATGTAATGTCTCTGGAGGATATAATAGTACTGGAGTGATATAAGAGGATCGGCTGATATCAGTCACATATGATGTAATGTCTCTGGAGGATATAATAGTACTGGAGTGATATAAGAGGAGCGGCTGATATCAGTCACATATATGATGTAATGTCTCTGGAGGATATAATAGTACTGGAGTGATATAAGAGGAGCGGCTGATATCAGTCACATATGATGTAATGTCTCTGGAGGATATAATAGTGCTGGAGTGATATAAGAGGAGCGGCTGATATCAGTCACATATGATGTAATGTCTCTGGAGGATATAATAGTGCTGGAGTGATATAAGAGGAGCGGCTGATATCAGTCACACATATGATGTAATGTCTCTGGAGGATATAATAGTGCTGGAGTGTTATAAGAGGAGCGGCTGATATCAGTCACACATATGATGTAATGTCTCTGGAGGATATAATAGTGCTGGAGTGATATAAGAGGAGCGGCTGATATCAGTCACATATGATGTAATGTCTCTGGAGGATATAATAGTGCTGGAGTGTTATAAGAGGAGCGGCTGATATCAGTCACATATGATGTAATGTCTGGAGGATATAATAGTACTGGAGTGATATAAGAGGAGCGGCTGATATCAGTCACACATATGATGTAATGTCTGGAGGATATAATAGTGCTGGAGTGTTATAAGAGGAGCGGCTGATATCAGTCACACATATGATGTAATGTCTCTGGAGGATATAATAGTACTGGAGTGATATAAGAGGAGCGGCTGATATCAGTCACATATGATGTAATGTCTGGAGGATATAATAGTACTGGAGTGATATAAGAGGAGCGGCTGATATCAGTCACATATGATGTAATGTCTCTGGAGGATATAATAGTGCTGGAGTGATATAAGAGGAGCGGCTGATATCAGTCACATATGATGTAATGTCTCTGGAGGATATAATAGTGCTGGAGTGATATAAGAGGAGCGGCTGATATCAGTCACACATATGATGTAATGTCTGGAGGATATAATAGTGCTGGAGTGTTATAAGAGGAGCGGCTGATATCAGTCACATATGATGTAATGTCTCTGGAGGATATAATAGTACTGGAGTGATATAAGAGGAGCGGCTGATATCAGTCACATATGATGTAATGTCTCTGGAGGATATAATAGTACTGGAGTGTTATAAGAGGAGCGGCTGATATCAGTCACACATATGATGTAATGTCTCTGGAGGATATAATAGTACTGGAGTGTTATAAGAGGAGCGGCTGATATCAGTCACATATATGATGTCATGTCTCTGGAGGATATAATAGTGCTGGAGTGTTATAAGAAGAGCGGCTGATATCAGTCACACATATGATGTAATGTCTCTGGGGGATATAATAGTGCTGGAGTTATATAAGAGGAGCGGCTGATATCAGTCACATATATGATGTAATGTCTCTGGAGGATATAATAGTGCTGGAGTGATATAAGAGGAGCGGCTGATATCAGTCACATATATGATGTAATGTCTCTGGAGGATATAATAGTGCTGGAGTGATATAAGAAAAGCGGCTGATATCAGTCACACATATGATGTAATGTCTGGAGGATATAATAGTACTGGAGTGATATAAGAGGAGCGGCTGATATCAGTCACATATGATGTAATGTCTGGAGGATATAATAGTACTGGAGTGATATAAGAGGAGCGGCTGATATCAGTCACATATGATGTAATGTCTCTGGAGGATATAATAGTACTGGAGTGTTATAAGAGGAGCGGCTGATATCAGTCACATATGATGTAATGTATCTGGAGGATATAATAGTGCTGGAGTGTTATAAGAAAAGCGGCTGATATCAGTCACACATATGATGTAATGTCTCTGGAGGATATAATAGTACTGGAGTGATATAAGAGGAGTGGCTGATATCAGTCACATATGATGTAATGTCTCTGGAGGATATAATAGTGCTGGAGTGATATAAGAGGAGCGGCTGATATCAGTCATATATGATGTAATGTCTCTGGAGGATATAATAGTACTGGAGTGATATAAGAGGAGCGGCTGATATCAGTCACATATGATGTAATGTCTCTGGAGATATAATAGTACTGGAGTGATATAAGAGGAGCGGCTGATATCAGTCACATATGATGTAATGTCTCTGGAGGATATAATAGTGCTGGAGTGATATAAGAGGAGCGGCTGATATCAGTCACATATGATGTAATGTCTCTGGAGGATATAATAGTGCTGGAGTGATATAAGAGGAGCGGCTGATATCAGTCACATATGATGTAATGTCTCTGGAGGATATAATAGTACTGGAGTGATATAAGAGGAGCGGCTGATATCAGTCACATATGATGTAATGTCTCTGGAGATATAATAGTACTGGAGTGATATAAGAGGAGCGGCTGATATCAGTCACACATATGATGTAATGTCTGGAGGATATAATAGTGCTGGAGTGTTATAAGAGGAGCGGCTGATATCAGTCACACATATGATGTAATGTCTCTGGAGGATATAATAGTACTGGAGTGATATAAGAGGAGCGGCTGATATCAGTCACATATGATGTAATGTCTGGAGGATATAATAGTACTGGAGTGATATAAGAGGAGCGGCTGATATCAGTCACATATATGATGTAATGTCTCTGGAGGATATAATAGTACTGGAGTGTTATAAGAGGAGCGGCTGATATCAGTCACATATGATGTAATGTCTCTGGAGGATATAATAGTGCTGGAGTGTTATAAGAGGAGCGGCTGATATCAGTCACATATGATGTAATGTCTGGAGGATATAATAGTACTGGAGTGATATAAGAGGAGCGGCTGATATCAGTCACATATGATGTAATGTCTCTGGAGATATAATAGTACTGGAGTGATATAAGAGGAGCGGCTGATATCAGTCACACATATGATGTAATGTCTCTAGAGATATGTGATATAAAGTAGCGATCAGGCGGAGGGGAGATTTCGCTTTGAAGAACACTATATTCAGCCTCTACTTGGTAAGAAATGGCTGATAACAGGGAGTAATAGACTGCATTAAACTGGATAAAAACAGAGAAGATGACTGCAGGACTATTGGATGATTTTGCAGAGGTCCACACTGTAGTTAAAAATATGTGTATAATATAAATCGCTATGATCGCCTCCCTCCTGCGGTGGTCCCGGGGAGGGATCGGCTCTGCGCCATAAGTAGAGAACATTGGTGCAGATGGAGAACAGCGACAATCTTGGGAACGTTCTCTCAGTCCTGCGCTTTCCTGTCGGCAGCCGGATCCAGATACAGAGACGTGCGGCTGATGAACGCCAAGATTAATGACCCGCGCTGCCAGATTACTGCAGTCTACCAATTAGCGCCCCCGGAGACGATTAAATAGCGCCCTTCAAGATCCTCAGCCCCAAGAACTACTAAACGGAGAAGAATCGGTCATGTGACGTCATGACACCCACAAATAGTGGCGTGGGGTGGTCCATGGGGTTGAAGACCCCAGCTCTGCTCCCCGACGCCCCTTCATCACTCCATCATCGCCCCTCCCCGAAACGACGGCCGTGTCCTTAAAAGACCCATCTTATAAATAAGTGATCGGTTCCTTGGAACGCTGCAAATTATGCACTTACGACTAAGAGCGTGGAGCGCGGTCACCTCATGTGCTCTCCTCCCCTGACCCGCGGAGGCTTCACCTAAGGAGACCTCCACCCCCTCCCTCCGAGTGAAACATACAAGACGCAGTTCATCCCGATTCTTGTCCACTAGGTCTATAAACACGCGATAAGTGACGGCTGACCTCGAGTGACTTCTGACTGGCCACAGAGCTCAGGAAGAGGGCCCTAAGAGATTTTCCAGGGGCCCCATGAATGTTAAGAGAACATTAAATGCAGCGGGATGCTCTTAAAGCAGCCAATCAACCTCAGTCTTGCCGACTATGCCACAAGGTCAATGGAGCGAGAAACGGAGACGTGACCTCGAGAGATTTCTGACTGGCCACAGAGCTCGGGAATGTGGACCCTAAGTGACTGTCCAGAGTCCCCAGAAGTGTTGGGAGCCCATGAAATGTAGCGGGACGATCTTAAAGGAGCCATTCAACCTCAGTCCTGCCGGCTACGCCACAACGTCAATGGAGCGAGAAACACGTCTGGGGGGGGGGGGAAGGGAATCACAGTGTGAACTGGTCACTAGACACCATACCAGTATAATACCAGTCGATACTGACCCCCACCAGTAAACTGGTGCCCCTCCCCTTCATCAGCATTCTCACCATCTCATCAATTATCGTCTTTAAGAACAATTAAAGGGGATGTCTACTGTGGACAACATTGTAATTCCCTCCCGGTCACTCTGATTGTGCGGGGCTCGGTTGTGAGTCACACTTAAAGTAGCAGTCCATGATCTTATAAGGGAAAGTGTAATGAAGGCGACCCCTGTCCATATGCCCTATTAGTGCACATGGACATCATAGAGGTGGTCCCTTGCTTGTGACCCTCTACTATGAGCCAGAAGAACAGCCGGTGCAAAGGAAAGGTCTGGCTTGCCGCAGCTGCGTCCTGAAAAGGGATTAATCTTGGACGACCCCTTTAATCCGAGAAAACCCCTTTAAGACATGAAATGGTCAGCAACAGATATATCCCCCGACTCCCCCAATGAAAGGAGAATTCAGACAAGATCTATAGCATATCCACAGGGTGCCATAAATGGGTGATGGGCAGTGGAGTCTGGGCCCCCCACCTAACCAGGGTCACAGGTCCCCACCCTCTCAGATCCGGGACCCCCACCCAAGAGACTTTTATGGGATATCCTGTGTCATTGGAATCTGCTCATTGTAAAAACACCCACCCACCCGGGAGTCGTTACTAGTACACAGGTACACTGCGGACCTCACATATACCTGTACACCGCAGCCGCTACACATATACAGGAGGCGAGAAAAACAAATATCAGTCATCACCAAGAAACCTGCACAGAGAGAGAGAAAACGAGAGAGAGAGAGAGAAAACGAGAGAGAGAGAGAGAAAACGAGAGAGAGAGAGAGAGAAAACGAGAGAGAGAGAGAGAAAACGAGAGAGAGAGAGAGAAAACGAGAGAGAGAGAGAGAAAACGAGAGAGAGAGAGAGAGGGGGAACGAGAGAGAGAGAGGGGGAACGAGAGAGAGAGAGGGGGAACGAGAGAGAGAGAGGGGGAACGAGAGAGAGAGAGGGGGAACGAGAGAGAGAGAGGGGGAACGAGAGAGAGAGAGGGGGAACGAGAGAGAGAGAGGGGGAACGAGAGAGAGAGAGGGGGAACGAGAGAGAGAGAGGGGGAACGAGAGAGAGAGAGGGGGAACGAGAGAGAGAGAGGGGGAACGAGAGAGAGAGAGGGGGAACGAGAGAGAGAGAGGGGGAACGAGAGAGAGAGAGGGGGAACGAGAGAGAGAGAGGGGGAACGAGAGAGAGAGAGGGGGAACGAGAGAGAGAGAGGGGGAACGAGAGAGAGAGAGGGGGAACGAGAGAGAGAGAGGGGGAACGAGAGAGAGAGAGGGGGAACGAGAGAGAGAGAGGGGGAACGAGAGAGAGAGAGAGGGGGAACGAGAGAGAGAGAGAGGGGAACGAGAGAGAGAGAGAGGGGGAACGAGAGAGAGAGAGAGGGGGAACGAGAGAGAGAGAGAGGGGGAACGAGAGAGAGAGAGAGGGGGAACGAGAGAGAGAGAGAGAGGGGGAACGAGAGAGAGAGAGAGAGGGGGAACGAGAGAGAGAGAGAGAGGGGGAACGAGAGAGAGAGAGAGGGGGAACGAGAGAGAGAGAGAGGGGGAACGAGAGAGAGAGAGAGGGGGAACGAGAGAGAGAGAGAGGGGGAACGAGAGAGAGAGAGGGGGAACGAGAGAGAGAGAGGGGGAACGAGAGAGAGAGAGGGGGAACGAGAGAGAGAGAGGGGGAACGAGAGAGAGAGAGGGGGAACGAGAGAGAGAGAGGGGGAACGAGAGAGAGAGAGGGGGAACGAGAGAGAGAGAGGGGGAACGAGAGAGAGAGAGGGGGAACGAGAGAGAGAGAGGGGGAACGAGAGAGAGAGAGGGGGAACGAGAGAGAGAGAGGGGGGAACGAGAGAGAGAGAGAGGGGGAACGAGAGAGAGAGAGAGGGGGAACGAGAGAGAGAGAGAGGGGGAACGAGAGAGAGAGAGGGGGAACGAGAGAGAGAGAGGGGGAACGAGAGAGAGAGAGGGGGAACGAGAGAGAGAGAGGGGGAACGAGAGAGAGAGAGGGGGAACGAGAGAGAGAGAGGGGGAACGAGAGAGAGAGAGGGGGAACGAGAGAGAGAGAGGGGGAACGAGAGAGAGAGAGGGGGAACGAGAGAGAGAGAGGGGGGAACGAGAGAGAGAGAGGGGGAACGAGAGAGAGAGAGGGGGAACGAGAGAGAGAGAGAGGGAACGAGAGAGAGAGAGGGAACGAGAGAGAGAGAGAGGGAACGAGAGAGAGAGAGAGGGAACGAGAGAGAGAGAGAGGGAACGAGAGAGAGAGAGAGGGAACGAGAGAGAGAGGGGGAACGAGAGAGAGAGAGAGAGGGGGAACGAGAGAGAGAGAGGGGGAACGAGAGAGAGAGAGGGGGAACGAGAGAGAGAGAGGGGGAACGAGAGAGAGAGAGGGGGAACGAGAGAGAGAGAGGGGGAACGAGAGAGAGAGAGGGGGAACGAGAGAGAGAGAGAGGGGGAACGAGAGAGAGAGAGAGGGGGAACGAGAGAGAGAGAGGGGGAACGAGAGAGAGAGAGGGGGAACGAGAGAGAGAGAGGGGGAACGAGAGAGAGAGAGAGGGAACGAGAGAGAGAGAGGGGGAACGAGAGAGAGAGAGGGGGAACGAGAGAGAGAGAGGGGGAACGAGAGAGAGAGAGGGGGAACGAGAGAGAGAGAGAGGGAACGAGAGAGAGAGGGAACGAGAGAGAGAGAGAGGGAACGAGAGAGAGAGGGGGGAACGAGAGAGAGAGAGGGGGAACGAGAGAGAGAGAGGGGGAACGAGAGAGAGAGAGGGGGAACGAGAGAGAGAGAGGGGGAACGAGAGAGAGAGAGGGGGAACGAGAGAGAGAGAGGGGGAACGAGAGAGAGAGAGGGGGAACGAGAGAGAGAGAGGGGGAACGAGAGAGAGAGAGAGGGAACGAGAGAGAGAGAGAGAGAGAGAACGAGAGAGAGAGGGAACGAGAGAGAGAGGGGGAACGAGAGAGAGAGAGAGAGGGGAACGAGAGAGAGAGGGGGAACGAGAGAGAGAGAGGGGGAACGAGAGAGAGAGAGGGGGAACGAGAGAGAGAGAGGGGGAACGAGAGAGAGAGAGAGGGGGAACGAGAGAGAGAGAGGGGGAACGAGAGAGAGAGAGGGAGAACGAGAAAGAGAGGGGGAACGAGAAAGAGAGGGGGAACGAGAAAGAGAGGGGGAACGAGAAAGAGAGGGGGAACGAGAAAGAGAGGGGGAACGAGAAAGAGAGGGGGAACGAGAAAGAGAGGGGGAACGAGAAAGAGAGGGGGAACGAGAAAGAGAGGGGGAACGAGAGAGAGAGGGGGAACGAGAGAGAGAGGGGGAACGAGAGAGAGGGGGAACGAGAGAGAGGGGGAACGAGAGAGAGAGAGATAGGGGGAACGAGAGAGAGAGGGGGGAACGAGAGAGAGAGGGGGGAACGAGAGAGAGAGGGGGAACGAGAGAGAGAGGGGGAACGAGAGAGAGAGAGAGAGGGGAACGAGAGAGAGAGAGAGAGAGAGAGAGAGAGGGGAACGAGAGAGAGAGAGGGGGAACGAGAGAGAGAGAGGGGGAACGAGAGAGAGAGAGGGGGAACGAGAGAGAGAGAGGGGGAACGAGAGAGAGAGAGGGGGAACGAGAGAGAGAGAGAGGGGAAACGAGAGAGAGGGGGAACGAGAGAGAGAGAGAGAGGGGGGGAACGAGAGAGAGAGAGAGAGGGGGAACGAGAGAGAGAGAGAGGGGGGGAACGAGAGAGAGAGGGGGAACGAGAGAGAGAGAGAGAGGGAACGAGAGAGAGAGGGAACGAGAGAGAGAGAGGGGGAACAAGAGAGAGAGAGGGGGAACAAGAGAGAGAGAGGGGGATCGAGAGAGAGAGAGGGGGGGAGAGAGAGAGAGAGGGGGGGATCGAGAGAGAGATAGAGGGGGAACGAGAGAGAGAGAGGGGGGAACGAGAGAGAGAGAGAGAGGGGAACGAGAGAGAGAGGGGGAACGAGAGAGAGAGAGGGGGAACGAGAGAGAGAGAGGGGGAACGAGAGAGAGAGGGGGAACGAGAGAGAGAGAGAGAAAACGAGAGAGAGAGAGAGAACGAGAGAGAGAGGGGGAACGAGAGAGAGAGAGAGAGGGGAACGAGAGAGAGAGGGGGAACGAGAGAGAGAGGGGGAACGAGAGAGAGAGAGGGGGAACGAGAGAGAGAGAGGGGGAACGAGAGAGAGAGAGGGGGAACGAGAGAGAGAGAGGGGGAACGAGAGAGAGAGAGAGGGGGAACGAGAGAGAGAGAGGGGGAACGAGAGAGAGAGAGGGGGAACGAGAGAGAGAGAGGGGGAACGAGAGAGAGAGAGAGGGAACGAGAGAGAGAGAGGGGGAACGAGAGAGAGAGAGGGGGAACGAGAGAGAGAGAGGGGGAACGAGAGAGAGAGAGGGGGAACGAGAGAGAGAGAGAGGGAACGAGAGAGAGAGGGAACGAAAGAGAGAGAGAGGGAACGAGAGAGAGAGGGGGGAACGAGAGAGAGAGGGGGAACGAGAGAGAGAGAGGGGGAACGAGAGAGAGAGAGGGGGAACGAGAGAGAGAGAGGGGGAACGAGAGAGAGAGAGGGGGAACGAGAGAGAGAGAGGGGGAACGAGAGAGAGAGAGGGGGAACGAGAGAGAGAGAGGGGGAACGAGAGAGAGAGAGGGGGAACGAGAGAGAGAGAGAGGGAACGAGAGAGAGAGGGAACGAGAGAGAGAGAGAGGGAACGAGAGAGAGAGGGAACGAGAGAGAGAGGGGGAACGAGAGAGAGAGAGAGAGGGGAACGAGAGAGAGAGGGGGAACGAGAGAGAGAGAGGGGGAACGAGAGAGAGAGAGGGGGAACGAGAGAGAGAGAGGGGGAACGAGAGAGAGAGAGAGGGGGAACGAGAGAGAGAGAGGGGGAACGAGAGAGAGAGAGGGAGAACGAGAAAGAGAGGGGGAACGAGAAAGAGAGGGGGAACGAGAAAGAGAGGGGGAACGAGAAAGAGAGGGGGAACGAGAAAGAGAGGGGGAACGAGAAAGAAAGAGAGGGGGAACGAGAAAGAGAGGGGGAACGAGAAAGAGAGGGGAACGAGAGAGAGAGGGGGAACGAGAGAGAGAGGGGGAACGAGAGAGAGGGGGAACGAGAGAGAGGGGGAACGAGAGAGAGGGGGAACGAGAGAGAGAGAGATAGGGGGAACGAGAGAGAGAGATGGGGAACGAGAGAGAGAGAGGGGAACGAGAGAGAGAGGGGGGGAACGAGAGAGAGAGAGATAGGGGGAACGAGAGAGAGAGATGGGGAACGAGAGAGAGAGAGGGGAACGAGAGAGAGAGGGGGGGAACGAGAGAGAGAGAGGGGGAACGAGAGAGAGAGAGGGGGAACGAGAGAGAGAGGGGGGGAACGAGAGAGAGAGGGGGAACGAGAGAGAGAGAGGGGGAACGAGAGAGAGAGGGGGAACGAGAGAGAGGGGAACGAGAGAGAGAGAGCGGGGAACGAGAGAGAGAGAGAGAGGGGGAACGAGAGAGAGAGGGGGAACGAGAGAGAGAGAGGGGGAACGAGAGAGAGGGGGAACGAGAGAGAGAGAGATAGGGGGAACGAGAGAGAGAGATGGGGAACGAGAGAGAGAGAGGGGAACGAGAGAGAGAGGGGGGAACGAGAGAGAGAGGGGGGGAACGAGAGAGAGAGAGGGGGAACGAGAGAGAGAGGGGGGAACGAGAGAGAGAGGGGGGAACGAGAGAGAGAGGGGGAACGAGAGAGAGAGGGGGAACGAGAGAGAGAGAGAGAGGGGAACGAGAGAGAGAGAGAGAGGGGAACGAGAGAGAGAGGGGGAACGAGAGAGAGAGAGGGGGAACGAGAGAGGGGGAACGAGAGAGAGAGAGGGGGAACGAGAGAGAGAGAGGGGGAACGAGAGAGAGAGAGGGGGAACGAGAGAGAGAGAGGGGGAACGAGAGAGAGAGAGGGGGAACGAGAGAGAGAGAGGGGGAACGAGAGAGAGAGAGGGGGAACGAGAGAGAGAGAGAGGGGAAACGAGAGAGAGGGGGAACGAGAGAGAGAGAGAGAGGGGGGGAACGAGAGAGAGAGAGAGAGGGGGACGAGAGAGAGAGAGAGGGGGGGAACGAGAGAGAGAGGGGGAACGAGAGAGAGAGAGAGAGGGAACGAGAGAGAGAGGGAACGAGAGAGAGAGAGGGGGAACAAGAGAGAGAGAGGGGAACAAGAGAGAGAGAGGGGGATCGAGAGAGAGAGAGGGGGGAGAGAGAGAGAGAGGGGGGGATCGAGAGAGAGATAGAGGGGGAACGAGAGAGAGAGAGAGGGGGGAACGAGAGAGAGAGAGAGGGGGAACGAGAGAGAGAGAGAGAGAGAGGGGGAACGAGAGAGAGAAGGGGAACGAGAGAGAGAGAGAGGGGAACGAGAGAGAGAGAGAGAGGGGGAACGAGAGAGAGAGAGAGAGAGAGAGGGGGAACGAGAGAGAGAGAGAGGGGGGAACGAGAGAGAGAGAGAGAGGGGGAACGAGAGAGAGAGAGGGGGAACGAGAGAGAGAGAGGGGGAACGAGAAAGAGGGGGAACGAGAGAGAGAGGGGAACGAGAGAGAGAGAGGGGGAACGAGAGAGGGGGAACGAGAGAGAGAGAGGGGGAACGAGAGAGAGAGAGGGGGAACGAGAGAGAGAGAGGGGAACGAGAGAGAGAGAGGGGGAACGAGAGAGAGAGAGGGGGAACGAGAGAGAGAGAGGGGGAACGAGAGAGAGAGAGGGGGAACGAGAGAGAGAGGGGGAACGAGAGAGAGAGGGGGAACGAGAGAGAGAGGGGGAACGAGAGAGAGAGGGGGAACGAGAGAGAGAGGGGGAACGAGAGAGAGGGGGAACGAGAGAGAGGGGGAACGAGAGAGAGAGGGGGAACGAGAGAGAGAGGGGGAACGAGAGAGAGAGGGGGAACGAGAGAGAGGGGGAACGAGAGAGAGGGGGAACGAGAGAGAGGGGGAACGAGAGAGAGAGAGGGGGAACGAGAGAGAGAGGGGGAACGAGAGAGAGAGAGAGGGGGAACGAGAGAGAGAGAGAGGGAACGAGAGAGAGAGAGAGAGGGAACGAGAGAGAGAGGGGGAACGAGAGAGAGAGAGAGAGGGGGATCGAGAGAGAGAGAGAGGGGGGGATCGAGAGAGAGATAGAGGGGGAACGAGAGAGAGAGAGGGGGGAACGAGAGAGAGAGAGAGAGGGGGATCGAGAGAGAGAGAGAGGGGGGGATCGAGAGAGAGATAGAGGGGGAACGAGAGAGAGAGAGGGGGGAACGAGAGAGAGAGAGAGGGAGGGGGAACGAGAGAGAGAGAGAAAGAGAGGGGGAACGAGAGAGAGAGAGGGGGAACGAGAGAGAGAGAGAGAGGGGGAACGAGAGAGAGAGAGAGGGGGAACGAGAGAGAGAGAGAGGGGGAACGAGAGAGAGAGGGGGGGAACGAGAGAGAGAGGGGGGGGATCGAGAGAGAGAGAGAGAGGGGGGGAACGAGAGAGAGAGAGGGGGAACGAGAGAGAGAGAGAGAGGGGGAACGAGAGAGAGAGAGAGAGAGGGGGAACGAGAGAGAGAGAGGGGGAACGAGAGAGAGAGAGGGGGAACGAGAGAGAGAGAGGGGGAACGAGAGAGAGAGAGGGGGAACGAGAGAGAGAGAGGGGGAACGAGAGAGAGAGAGGGGGAACGAGAGAGAGAGAGGGGGAACGAGAGAGAGAGAGGGGGAACGAGAGAGAGAGAGGGGGAACGAGAGAGAGAGAGAGAGAGGGGGAACGAGAGAGAGAGAGGGGGAACGAGAGAGAGAGAGGGGGGAACGAGAGAGAGAGAGGGGGAACGAGAGAGAGAGAGAGAGAGGGGGAACGAGAGAGAGAGAGGGGGAACGAGAGAGAGAGAGGGGGAACGAGAGAGAGAGAGGGGGAACGAGAGAGAGAGAGGGGGAACGAGAGAGAGAGAGGGGGAACGAGAGAGAGAGAGGGGGAACGAGAGAGAGAGAGGGGGAACGAGAGAGAGAGAGGGGGAACGAGAGAGAGAGAGGGGGAACGAGAGAGAGAGAGGGGGAACGAGAGAGAGAGAGAGAGAGGGGGAACGAGAGAGAGAGAGAGAGAGGGGGAACGAGAGAGAGAGAGAGAGGGGGAACGAGAGTGAGAGAGGGGGAACGGGAGAGAGAGAGAGGGGGGGAACGAGAGAGAGAGAGAGGGGGAACGAGAGAGAGAGAGAGAGGGGGAACGAGAGAGAGAGAGAGGGGGAACGAGAGAGAGAGAGAGGGGGAACGAGAGAGAGAGAGAGGGGGAACGAGAGAGAGAGAGAGAGAGGGGGAACGAGAGAGAGAGAGGGGGAACGAGAGTGAGAGAGGGGGAACGTGAGAGAGAGAGAGGGGGGGAACGAGAGAGAGAGAGGGGGAACGAGAGAGAGAGAGAGAGGGGGAACGAGAGAGAGAGAGGGGGAACGAGAGAGAGAGAGAGGGGGAACGAGAGAGAGAGAGAGGGGAACGAGAGAGAGAGAGAGGGGGAACGAGAGAGAGAGAGAGGGGGAACGAGAGAGAGAGAGAGAGGGGGAACGAGAGAGAGAGAGAGAGGGGGAACGAGAGAGAGAGAGAGAGGGGGAACGAGAGAGAGAGAGAGGGGGAACGAGAGAGAGAGAGAGGGGGAACGAGAGAGAGAGAGGGGGAACGAGAGAGAGAGAGAGGGGGAACGAGAGAGAGAGAGAGAGGGGGAACGAGAGAGAGAGAGAGGGGGAACGAGAGAGAGAGAGGGGGAACGAGAGAGAGAGAGGGGGAACGAGAGAGAGAGAGAGGGGGAACGAGAGAGAGAGAGGGGGAACGAGAGAGAGAGAGAGGGGGAACGAGAGAGAGAGAGAGGGGGAACGAGAGAGAGAGAGGGGGAACGAGAGAGAGAGAGGGGGAACGAGAGAGAGAGAGAGAGGGAACGAGAGAGAGAGAGGGGGAACGAGAGAGAGAGAGGGGAACGAGAGAGAGAGAGAGGGGGAACGAGAGAGAGAGAGAGAGGGGGAACGAGAGAGAGAGAGAGAGAGGGGGAACGAGAGAGAGAGAGAGAGAGGGGGAACGAGAGAGAGAGAGAGGGGGAACGAGAGAGAGAGGGGGAACGAGAGAGAGAGAGAGAGGGAACGAGAGAGAGAGAGAGGGGGAACGAGAGAGAGAGGGGGAACGAGAGAGAGAGAGGGGGGAACGAGAGAGAGAGAGAGGGGGAACGAGAGAGAGAGAGAGGGGGAACGAGAGAGAGAGAGAGGGGGAACGAGAGAGAGAGAGAGGGGGAACGAGAGAGAGAGAGAGGGGGAACGAGAGAGAGAGAGAGGGGGAACGAGAGAGAGAGAGAAGGGGGAACGAGAGAGAGAGAGAGGGGGAACGAGAGAGAGAGAGAGGGGGAACGAGAGAGAGAGAGAGGGGGAACGAGAGAGAGAGAGAGGGGGAACGAGAGAGAGAGAGAGAGAGAGAGGGGGAACGAGAGAGAGAGAGAGAGAGAGGGGGAACGAGAGAGAGAGAGAGAGGGGGAACGAGAGAGAGAGAGAGGGGGAACGAGAGAGAGAAGAGGGGGAACGAGAGAGAGAGAGAGGGAACGAGAGAGAGAGAGGGGAACGAGAGAGAGAGAGGGGAACGAGAGAGAGAGAGGGGGAACGAGAGAGAGAGAGAGAGGGGGAACGAGAGAGAGAGAGAGAGGGGGAACGAGAGAGAGAGAGAGGGGGAACGAGAGAGAGAGAGGGGAACGAGAGAGAGAGAGGGGGAACGAGAGAGAGAGGGGGAACGAGAGAGAGAGGGGGAACGAGAGAGAGAGGGGGAACGAGAGAGAGAGGGGGAACGAGAGAGAGAGGGGGAACGAGAGAGAGAGGGGGAACGAGAGAGAGAGAGAGAGAGGGGGGAACGAGAGAGAGAGGGGGAACGAGAGAGAGAGAGAGAGAGGGGAACGAGAGAGAGAGAGGGGGAACGAGAGAGAGAGAGGGGGAACGAGAGAGAGAGGGGGAACGAGAGAGAGAGAGGGGAACGAGAGAGAGAGAGAGGGGGGAACGAGAGAGAGAGAGGGGGGGAACGAGAGAGAGAGAGAGGGGGGAACGAGAGAGAGGGGGAACGAGAGAGAGAGAGGGGGGGAACGAGAGAGAGGGGGAACGAGAGAGAGAGAGAGGGGGGGAACGAGAGAGAGAGAGAGAGAGGGGGGGAACGAGAGAGAGAGAGGGAACGAG